>NW_026062456.1:25000-27754 GCF_023897955.1 Schistocerca gregaria
TACACAGAGGGGCACCAAATATCATCCCCCGCCCTCGTGTTATACCACATGAAAAATTGCAGAAGTGAGAGACACACATCCGCCAGCCTCTTGCTACAAGCATCGAACCGACGTGACGTATCTGACGGTGACTCAGGCATCCGCGTACTGCCACCACTATCCACCCCCCCCCCTCTCTCTCTGCACCCTTCCCACACAATACCAAATTTAACCAACTTTATCGCTTAACCTAACTGTGGCTGTACCACATTATCGCTTAACCTAACTGTGGCTGTACCACATTATCGCTTAACCTAACTGTGGTTGTACCACATTATCGCTTAACCTAACTGTGGTTGTACCACATTATCGCTTAACCTAACTGTGGTTGTACCACATTATCGCTTAACCTAACTGTGGTTGTACCACATTATCGCTTAACCTAACTGTGGTTGTACCACATTATCGCTTAACCTAACTGTGGTTGTACCACATTATCGCTTAACCTAACTGTGGTTGTACCACATTATCGCTTAACCTAACTGTGGTTGTACCACATTATCGCTTAACCTAACTGTGGTTGTACCACATTATCCCTTAACCTAACTGTGGTTGTACCACATTATCCCTTAACCTAACTGTGGTTGTACCACATTATCCCTTAACCTAACTGTGGTTGTACCACATTATCCCTTAACCTAACTGTGGTTGTACCACATTATCCCTTAACCTAACTGTGGTTGTACCACATTATCCCTTAACCTAACTGTGGTTGTACCACATTATCCCTTAACCTAACTGTGGTTGTACCACATTATCCCTTAACCTAACTGTGGTTGTACCACATTATCCCTTAACCTAACTGTGGTTGTACCACATTATCCCTTAACCTAACTGTGGTTGTACCACATTATCCCTTAACCTAACTGTGGTTGTACCACATTATCCCTTAACCTAACTGTGGTTGTACCACATTATCCCTTAACCTAACTGTGGTTGTACCACATTATCCCTTAACCTAACTGTGGTTGTACCACATTATCCCTTAACCTAACTGTGGTTGTACCACATTATCCCTTAACCTAACTGTGGTTGTACCACATTATCCTTAACCTAACTCAAGTTGTCCCTTAACCTAACTCAAGTTGTCCCTTAACCTAACTCAAGTTGTCCCTTAACCTAACTCAAGTTGTCCCTTAACCTAACTCAAGTTGTCCCTTAACCTAACTCAAGTTGTCCCTTAACCTAACTCAAGTTGTCCCTTAACCTAACTCAAGTTGTCCCTTAACCTAACTCAAGTTGTCCCTTAACCTAACTCAAGTTGTCCCTTAACCTAACTCAAGTTGTCCCTTAACCTAACTCAAGTTGTCCCTTAACCTAACTCAAGTTGTCCCTTAACCTAACTCAAGTTGTCCCTTAACCTAACTCAAGTTGTCCCTTAACCTAACTCAAGTTGTCCCTTAACCTAACTCAAGTTGTCCCTTAACCTAACTCAAGTTGTCCCTTAACCTAACTCAAGTTGTCCCTTAACCTAACTCAAGTTGTCCCTTAACCTAACTCAAGTTGTCCCTTAACCTAACTCAAGTTGTCCCTTAACCTAACTCAAGTTGTCCCTTAACCTAACTCAAGTTGTCCCTTAACCTAACCCACGTTGTCCCTTAACCTAACCCACGTTGTCCCTTAACCTAACCCACGTTGTCCCTTAACCTAACCCACGTTGTCCCTTAACCTAACCCACGTTGTCCCTTAACCTAACCCACGTTGTCCCTTAACCTAACCCACGTTGTCCCTTAACCTAACCCACGTTGTCCCTTAACCTAACCCACGTTGTCCCTTAACCTAACCCACGTTGTCCCTTAACCTAACCCACGTTGTCCCTTAACCTAACCCACGTTGTCCCTTAACCTAACCCACGTTGTCCCTTAACCTAACCCACGTTGTCCCTTAACCTAACCCACGTTGTCCCTTAACCTAACCCACGTTGTCCCTTAACCTAACCCACGTTGTCCCTTAACCTAACCCACGTTGTCCCTTAACCTAACCCACGTTGTCCCTTAACCTAACCCACGTTGTCCCTTAACCTAACCCACGTTGTCCCTTAACCTAACCCACGTTGTCCCTTAACCTAACCCACGTTGTCCCTTAACCTAACCCACGTTGTCCCTTAACCTAACCCACGTTGTCCTTAACCTAACCCACGTTGTCCCTTAACCTAACCCACGTTGTCCCTTAACCTAACCCACGTTGTCCCTTAACCTAACCCACGTTGTCCCTTAACCTAACCCACGTTGTCCCTTAACCTAACCCCACGTTGTCCCTTAACCTAACCCACGTTGTCCCTTAACCTAACCCACGTTGTCCCTTAACCTAACCCACGTTGTCCCTTAACCTAACCCACGTTGTCCCTTAACCTAACCCACGTTGTCCCTTAACCTAACCCACGTTGTCCCTTAACCTAACCCACGTTGTCCCTTAACCTAACCCACGTTGTCCCTTAACCTAACCCACGTTGTCCCTTAACCTAACCCACGTTGTCCCTTAACCTAACCCACGTTGTCCCTTAACCTAACCCACGTTGTCCCTTAACCTAACCCACGTTGTCCCTTAACCTAACCCACGTTGTCCCTTAACCTAACCCACGTTGTCCCTTTGCCTAACATAGTTCACTGCTCGGAATCTCTGGTGTCGTTGTTATCCTCATGTAGATGTCTTGCGAGTGTTGCTTACTTTCCACATATTCCCGCTATCCACTGTCAATAACACGCGATCTAGTGT
>NW_026062457.1:0-39586 GCF_023897955.1 Schistocerca gregaria
ACACTAGATCGCGTGTTGCCACTAACGTCTCTCCGTCGCGAGCAAAACTTTGTCGGTCGCAACGACTAGTTCCCCACTCACTCTCCAGTCCAGTCCAGTCGTCCCACCCCCGGCCCGGCCCGGCCCGGCCCGGCGCGGCGCCGCCGTTTCCAAAAAAAAAAAAAAGCACCGCACCGGCCGAGCCAAGTCGCAAGCGTCAAATAGCGCCACCCACACAGGCCACGGCACAAAACGTGACGCCCGGAAAGCAAAGCAAAGCAAAAAAGACTATTCCAAAACCACCACCAAGACAAACAAACAAACGCGGCGCAAAATAAATAGGTAAAAATAATAAAAGTAAAATACACTTTATGTAACACCAACCGCGGCGCCGCCGCCCACGCCCGCCAACGACCCCACAATCCAACCACCGCGGCACGCAAACACCATCCACACATGACACAAACAAACAAACGCCAGCAAGCAAGACAGACAGACAAGGCAACCGACCGACCACGACACGACAATCAACACCTTCCCGACGTGCTTTGATGGCCCTGAGAAGGGCCGTTTTTGTTTTTGTCCGGGACCGCGCGACAGCCTCTGGTTGCGCGCCGGCCACCAGGCGACGGTGTCAACCGCCAACCCTTCCCTGCCCTTTTTACTTCTTCTTCTTGGGCGAAGCCTTCGCCTTAGACGGCGTCGCCGTCGCCTTCTTCGGGCGCGGCGCCTTCGGCTTCTTCGTCGGAACCTTGGCGGCCTTCTTCGCCTTCGACGGCGACTTGGCCTTGGCCGGCTTGGCCGCAGCCGCCTTCTTCGCACCCGCGGGAGCGGCCGACGCCGCAGACGCCTTCTTGGCGGCGCCCGCCTTCCGACCGGTCGCCGCCTTCACGCCGCCAGCCTTCTTTGCGCCGGCCGCACGGGCCCCCTTCTTCTCCTTGCTGGCCGGAGCGGCGCGCTTCTTCTTCGCACCACCGCCGCCACCACGAGCCTTGCCGCCCTCGGCCGCCCCGCCGCCGGCGCCGGCAAGCTTGAAAGAGCCCGACGCGCCCTTCCCCTTCGTCTGCACCAGCTCGCCAGCCACGACGGCCGACTTGAGGTACTTCTTGATAAAGGGCGCCAGCTTCTCCGCGTCCAGCTTGTAGTGCGCGGCAATGTACTTCTTGATCGCCTGCAGCGACGACCCGCCGCGCTCCTTCAGACTCTTGATGGCGGCCGTCACCATCTCAGAGGTGCGCGGAGTGCGCAGGCTTGGCGCGCGGCTTCTTCGCAGACGACGCAGACTTGGCCTTCTTCGTAGTGCCGGTGGCGGCGGGTGCCGCGGCAGTCTCGTTCGTAGCCGCCTGGTCTGCCATCTTTTGCCTGTTCTCTTTTCTTTTTTCCCCCTTGGTTTCGCTTCCTTCTCTCCTTCGACGACGCACAACAGCGAGGGGCGCGCAGCAGAGAATAGCCGCGCACGCGCCTGGCCCAGCCAGTGTCGCGGGCGGGCGCGGACGGCCGAGAGAGCGGCCGCCACTCGGCGCGCCGCCGCGCCGCCGCGCCGCGCCTCCCGCGCTTGCTACCGCCCAACGTCCGACAGCCTGCGCGGAGCAGCCCCCAACCTGCGCCGCAACCACCCGCGCCATTCAAACCACCGAGGATGGGGCTACACACACCGACACCACGGTCGCCAACCAGTCGCCGCGGCGGCGCCGCAAACCACGGCCAAACTGCAGCCACCGCGCGCCACAGCCTGGGTCGGCCCGCCGAGAATCGCCGCCCCCGCCCAAATGCCGCCCCCACAGCCCCAGCCGACGACCCGCCACAATGGCCAAACCTTCGTCAAAACTCCCACACCGTCGCCGCGGCAGCCCGGCCACCGCGGCCGGCGCCACAGCCACACGAGCCGAGTCGTGCGGCGATGACGGCCGTGCACAAACGCACCTCCGCCGCCCCATCGCCTTCCGCCGTTTTCCCGATCGGCCCGCAGCCGTCGGGCCACGGCCGCGGGCCGTCCTCCTCCTCTCGCCTCGCCCGCCAACACCCACAGCCCTTCCAACACATTTTTCTTTTTCTTTTTTCTTTTTTTTTTTTCTACTTTTTTACGATCGCCGCCTGCGCAACATGGCACCGGCCGACGGAGCGCCAACCCCCCCGCCACAGGCGAAAACAAAACAACGATAAACAAACAAACAAAATAAATTACCAGCCAGCCCCAACTACAGACACACCGAATCTGCCCTCACAGCCGACCTTACACGCCTCAACGTCAAAACAAAGGTGGTTTCTTTCTTTCAACGGTTACCTTACCTTAGGTTACGTCAGGTTAGGCTAAGAAGGCGTCAGGGTTAGGTTAAGCGTTGACGTGACGTCACGTCTTAACGTAGGCGTTAAGCTAAGGTTGCGGTCACGTACGTTAGGTTAAGGCGACTTGGGGGTTGGCCTAAGGGCTTAGGTTAGGTTACGTTAGTTTAGGTGGCTGCGTTAACGGCTTAAAGAAGTTTAGGAGGTTAAGGCGTCGAGGCGGCCGCACCCCCTTAGCTGCTGCGGCTCGGCCACGCCACGCCACGCCACGCCACGCTTTGGGGTTTCATAAGGTCGCGCGGCGGGTCGTCGGCACGCCGCAAAGGACAAAACTGCAAGACGACGTCGAAAAACAAACAACAGGTAAAAAATAAATAAGTAAAAATAAACGACGCCGACAGGCGGGGATCAGCAGAACGAGCAGATTCCGGAGAGCGAACGAGACACACACGCACGCACGCACGCACGCACACACACACACACACAAACCCCCCCGAGCCGAGAGAGCACAGCACCACCACGTGTCGGCCTCCGCTCACCCGACTCGGCTGGGCTGGGCTGGGCTGGGCTGGGCTGGCGGCCGGGCCGGATGCACGTACACGTACGGCTACAGCCACTACCCGTACACAGCCGCTCTTCACGCAACACCAGCCAAATGGCGCGCCCGCGGCTCGTCGCGGTCGCGGTCGCGGTCGCGGTCGCAACGCCACGCCGGCACACTTTCGGCACCACCGTTTTCGCGCGCACCGCAAACAAAAACGCAGCCGACACACACAGAAAAAAAAACAACACAGAGCGCGAGAGACGGGCGGCGGCGCACCTTTCGCCAGCCGGCAGGCAATCGACTCGCCCAGTACGACAAACGTGCACGCCACCCCACCCACCAACCAACCAACCAACCAACCAGTCGTCGTCGTCGTCGTCCCGAAATCAAACAAACTCAGCCCCTGCTGCCAACGGACGCAGGCGCCACGCAGCTCCCTTCCCGCCACACTCGATTCGCAGCGCAACTCACCCGGCACACCGTCAAACGACGGGCTGGGCTCGCCGCATCGCCGCAACCTACACACCTTCCCCGCCACGACGCACAGCCCCACCAGACGCCCGTGCCGCAACGACACTACTGCACTACCACTACCGCACTACTCCTCTCGCCCTTGCCATACACGACACAACACGCCAAAAAATGAAAATCCAAATACAAACAAAAACACCGCCCCCACGACCCAAACACATGCACGGCGCGCCAACACACGCGAGGCAAGGCACGCAGCAAACGGCGTCCCCTCCGCGTCGCGCCATCAACCTACACACACAAGGCAACACCAACAACAAACAGCCAGCCAGCCCCACTCTCACGCCGCAAAAACAGAAAACACACCGAAACCGCCAAACGCCGCACATTCGCGCTTCGCACTCACCACACACCTCTCGGCATCCGTTTCGCACACAACGACGCGACGCACAATACATCATCACGGGCTACGCACGCACACCGCGACCCACTTTTTTACGACGCCCTCGGCAGAGCACACGTGCCCACGCCCACACACAGTCGACACAACGACGCAGCGCGCAGCAGACGCGGCCGCAACACATACCTCCCCGACGACGCGCCAACACCGCCAGCCACTGCTCACTCGCCCAAGCAACCCGTGCACACAACTGCCACACGCGTCCACCACGCCGCCGCCAACCACCCGCCCGCCAGGGGGCGCTCACGTCCGCGACAACAGCGCGGCACCGCCGGACCGGGCCGAACCGAGCCGAGCCGCCGCCTCCTCTCCACTCGGCACGCCACGTCCTGCTTGCAAAACACCTGGCTCGTCCCTCTGTACACACAACGCGCCTGCCTGCGGTCGCCGCCGGCATCTATCTACCTGCGCATCGGAGCCAGGCCGGCAAGCCCACACTTAAATAATGCACTTCAACCAGCCAAACAAACCCACTCTTCCTTTCTTTGCACAGCGCATGCAACAGCAGCCCCAGGAGCCGGGCCCGCCGCCAGCGTCTCCTCCTCCTCTGGGCACAGCCAGCCAGCCAGCCGTTCCCACCGCCCCGCCCCTGCTCTGCAGAACAAGAAAAAACGAAAAAGTACCAACACACGCACCCAAAGCGTAAGCCAGACAAGACCAGCCTCTCCAAGGCCACACACACGCAAAAAAACAAAAACACAAAAACACTACAACAAAATAAAATAAAATGAAAAAGAAAAAGCAAGCTGTCGCCTCGCCCCCGCCCGTCCCCCCACCCCACCACATTCGCCCCCTCCGCTTGTTTTCCTTTCTACAATTTCCCTCTTTTCCACCCAATATCCCGCCGCGGTTTACGGGCACCGGCCGATTTTGCGCCCGCCCACATGTGTGCCTACTCCCCACCAACCATTCCCTCCGCAGCCCGCAGCCCGCTTTTCCCCCCCTCCCTGCCCACACCACACCACACCACACCACACCACACCACACCACACCACACCGACGGTGCTGACGTCGACACGCACCCAAGACAGGGGCCACGACCGTCTTTTTTCCTGGGCCCATCCCCGCACCGCACCTCCTTCCAATCATCAACGCTGTGGCGCCTGTGTCCGCGCGAGACGCGTGCGCGCCGCCTCTCTCAACATCCGTCCGCCGTCCGCCGTCCGCCGTCCGCCGTCCGGCCCGTTTTTCGGCCCCCAGGCCATCCGTCAACCACCACTGCCCCTGCCCCTGCCCCTGCCCCTGCCCGCCCCGCACCACACCACACACCGCTGCTTGCCCCGGCCGTTGCCACCAAAGGCGCCAACCGCAGCCCGCGCGCGCCAGAAACTACAGGGACCCAGCCGACCGACGAAAATCAGAGCAATTGGCCGGGAGGATCAAAAAGAGAGCTCCGAAAACCACCGTAGCGAGGCGTGGGAGGAAACGTTACGAGAAGCAGAAAGGGACCAGGAAAAATTCTGGAAATTTCTTAAAACTCGTAAACTAAACACGAAACATCTACATCTACATGGGGAAGGAACGACCCCACAGACCGAGCTGAAGCACTGGCGGATTCACTAGAAAGGCAATTCCAAGCACCAGAAGCGGTAGATGACGAAACTGATGACCACCAGGAAATGGTACTCAGAAGGGTAAAACCGCATCCTAAGTGCCCCGATCAGAACATCTTTCACAATCCAATAAACGCAGAAACCCCGTATCTTATCACATCACAAACATACACACATCCTAAGAAGGCATCAGGCCCGGATTCCAACTACTACATCACCTACCTCCAGCAACTATCAATTATCTATCTAACATCAATATATAATGCTTGCTTCAGACTAAACTACTTGGAAACAGGCCCGAGTCATCACATTACCAAAGCCAAACAAGGACTTATTATTTCCGCAAAACTATAGGCCAACTTCCTTGGAAACGTTCTCGGAAAGCTCATTCAAACTGAACTGAAGAAATTCAATTCTTAAAGGATAACAACATAATCATCCCACAACAATTCCGATTCCGCGAAGAACACAGCACCACCCACCAGGTGACCAGACTAGTCGAGCACATATGTCAGGCCAGAAACATTAGACACAGTACTGGAGCAGTCCTGCTTGACATTGGAAAAGCATTCGGATAACGCCTTATCTACAAGCTCCACCAGTACAACTGCCCCATCCACATTATTGCTTCTTTTCTCCGCAACAGAGCATTCTATGTCCATGTACCAGGAGCGGCAAGTAACACTAGATCCATAGAGGCTGGAGTCCCGCAAGGCTCAGTGCTGGGGCCCATTCTCTACTCAATATACACAAACAAACAGCTGGGAGGACACTTGTCACTATTTGCAGACGACACTGCAGTCTACCGCAGCAGTTCTAACCTGCAATATAGAGTCACAAAAATAGAGCAACACCTACAATCCATCCAGAAATGGGCTAACCAATGGAAACAAAAAACAATAAACGCGGAGAAAACCCAAGCAATACAATACGATTCACATTCAAAAAGAATACCTCCTAACCTGCATATACGCCTCAGAAATAACAATCTTCCATGGTCAGGCACAATAAAGTATCTAGGCATCAAGCTGGACAAGAGGTTGACATTTAGAGACCATGTTACACACGTTTGTAACAAGGCTGCAGCAGCAATATTCAGACTGTACCCAATCATCAAAGGAAACAGAATAAATATGCGCGCCAAAAAGAAAATCTCCAAAACCGTCATAGGAACCAGCCATCACTTACGGCTCTGAAAATCTGGTCAATGGCCGCAGACACCAAACATAACAAGAGTAAAAAAGGGTGCACAACAAATACTTCAGAATTACTGCTGATGCCGGCCGGTACCAGACAAACCGAGACATATACACAAACCATAACATACTCAATCAAAATCCCGGAAATCATCCAAAGAAAAATCCATAAAGTTTTTTTTTTTTTTTTTCCACCAAACCACGGATTCGAACCACCCACTCATCAGAAATCTGGGACAAAATCCACCCGACCCAAGAACGACATTTCCCATCACGACAAAACACCACAAACTACAACATACCATGATAAACAAAAATAAAATACAAACACCATAACACTCACTCAAACAACAAACATCTACACACACCCAAGAGACCCTATCATCCCATCATTTTGTTACCCAACATAATCAGACAGAAGGCAGGGATCAAGGACAGATCCGGTCCTTCGAGTACAGGGGGTAAAAAATACCCATCAGACCAGCTCTCTCTCTCTCTCTCTCCTCCTCGCTTCTCCGTGCCGACGCTGCCCCGCACACGCGTTCGGCCGACACCAACACGACAGGTCTTTGGGGCCCCGCCACTGCGCACACGCACGCCTCCTCCTCTTCCTTAGTTCTTTTTCGCTTTTCTTTTCTCCCCCGCCCCCCGCTCTCACCGCCACATCATCCCGCAACCCTTGGGGGATGTTTCCCAACATCAACGCGCCCCAATTCCACTCTCTGCCCGTGCCGCACTCTCCACTTTGCTTCTCCCCGTCCCCTACACACACGACTACCGAAACCCCGGTTGACACACCTTCTCGTAGGACAGGGGTGCGTGCGTGCGTGCGTGCGTGCGTGCGTTGTCTTGACGGTGACAGCAACAGCAACGGATCCGTCCATCCCATTCCCCCCCACTCGGTAAAGAACCATGTTCAACCCACACTACACAACAAGGGGGGCACACACGAACGCGAAAGAAAGGGCAGGGCAGGGGCAACTATCTCGTACACATTCTTCCTCAGAACCCACATATCGCATCAACGAACGGCAGGCCAATTGCGGACTCAGCCGTGTCAGGCAAATCCAACCCAGCCAACACCTCCCACGGAAACCCTGACACTGATCCAGCAGTACGTCCACATACATCGCCACACCAAATACGGGTGACGAGTGAGCAACAAATGGAACAATACACAACAAGGGCTGACCTAATAAAAACTGCACGTCACGTCATACCTTCCAGACAGACGCAGTTCCGACGGGACGGCGGAACCGTATACGTACCTTTCAGCCACAACAACCGACCGACTGGACACGCCCGCGTCTCCAGCCAGCCAACCACCAGGGCCACACAGCCCGCAAGTTTCAGCGTCAACACTTCTTAACGTACGTTGCAAACTTTTCAAAACATTGCCACACACACACACACACACACACACACACACACACCACGAAAAGCGTCAACCTCTCTCACACTGGATACACTCAACACTTTTTGTCGGCGGAGCTTGAGGCCAACGGTTGACACACCCCCACCGGCCACACAGGTTTCCCCTTTGAAAATTTGCAGTGACGGAGACGCGGCATTACGAGAGGGTTGTTTCCGAGAGCGCGAGCTGGACGGAGCTGCGGCGCCGCCGCCGCCGCCGCCGCCGAGGGGTAATGAACGCACGCGATGCCGCATGACAGCCCATCACCCAAAGTTTCACCCACAACTGCACAGGTCGCACCCCCTTTTACACTAGATCGCGTGTTGATCGTCAATTACAGCTGACGGTGTTCGCATTTGCCACTTGACGGGGGGGAAAAGAAAACAAACATCAGACACGCCATGTGTTTCTCTCTCTCTGTTACATCTAGGTCATTCGGCAGCCACTGTAAAAAAAAAAAAAATATTTTTACGACATGGTTGGGTAAGTGATTTAAAGACAACAATTGTGGGTCACACACCATAGACCATTTCGATAGTGTTCTTGTTCTTCTCTTTTTCCTTTTTTTATCGCTCAATTGAAATAAAACCTGGGGATGATGCAATGCTGCGATATGGCACAACCGTCGTCCATTGTACACAACTCGGGAACAAAAAGAAACCAATTCAGGGAACGTTCGTTCCTTCACAACGTTTCTTTCAACGCACTTGGTCTTTACCATCCTGTATTCAACACACATTTCCTTTCATCAAACTAGGGCATTTCCATAACAGTATTTGCAATACTGCTTCTTCGACGTCATTTCACCATCTTAACTAGAGACAGACAAACAACAAAATAGGAAAACAGCCTTGAGAACCCCGTCCACCAAATTTCAGTTAGCACGGCATCCAAGATTCTTTTCCGGGGAGTGCAGTGCAGCTGACGCTGCTCAGACCATATACCGTCGCCAGTCTCACTCAACTCTTGCGCATTCCATTCTACGCTACGTGACTATGCAAAAATGAATGAATCAAACCCGCCCAGAGAGCGTCTTGTGCGAGGGGACACACGATATAGAGAACAACAAAACACACAGGGGACACCACCAAAGTTGGAGAGAACGTTTCCACCACGGCAGCCGCGCCGTTACGCGCTTTTTTTTTCCTCCCCCCCACTGCACACCTCCGACACCACGGGAACGTTCACCGTCCCGTTGCCCTACACTGGCGTTTCTTTTCAACCCCCCACCCTATTCCTCGCTCCCCGGACATTCGACCGATCACAAAGTGCAACCTCTCGTTACCGTCGGGTGCCCCTCTCCATCCCCGGGGCGCCAACAACAAAACAAAAACACCACCGACGCCGTCGTCTCGCGTCACCTCACTCAACTGAGCGGAAAATACACGTACATCCAGAATGACGACACCGCCTCCACAAACAAAAACCAGACGTCAGACGTCAGGTCGAAAGAGGGCACCGTACGTCGTGGCGCGTGGTCTCCTAACTCACCTCGCGCGTACAAATACAATGCAATGCGTGTCTCCTCACGTTCACACACACACCTCCACGCTCCACTTTTACGTCGCCCAACCAACCAACTAACTTAACCCACCCGCTCGGCGTAGAAGCAGCTGTAGGCGGCAACGTGTTTCTCACCCTCGCCACCAACGGTGTGACATCCGACAATCGCGGTTTGCTTTCCGTTCCACACCTCCGGCCATACCATACAAAGGGGACAAAAAAAAAAAAAAAAAAAAAAAAAAAAAAAAATATATATATCAAACAAGCCAACTCCAGCGATCCGCCCCCCTAACACCAACACGTCTCGAAACACCCACGCGCCCACGACCCGGCTGTGGCTAAAGTGCGTATCCCAACGTCACACCAAAACCAAAGGCGCCGGCGCCGCACCACACCACACCACAAGCTACAGCTACAGCTGTGCCGCCGTCCACCCGCTCACAACAACAACAATTCCGCCCTTCCCGCAAAGGCATTTTGGTGGCCCTGAAAAGGGCCGTTTTTTTCTTTTCTTCGCCGCGCCGCGGACGAGCCTCCTATTTCCAAGAGCCACCTCCTTACTTGGAGCTCGTGTACTTGGTCACCGCCTTCGTGCCCTCGCTCACCGCGTGCTTGGCCAGCTCGCCAGGCAGCAAGAGCCGCACAGCGGTCTGGATCTCGCGGGACGTGATGGTCGAGCGCTTGTTGTAGTGCGCCAGGCGAGAAGCCTCGGCCGCAATGCGCTCGAAAATGTCGTTCACGAAGCTGTTCATGATGCTCATCGCCTTCGAAGAGATGCCCGTGTCAGGGTGCACCTGCTTCAGCACCTTGTAGATGTAGATGGCATAGCTCTCCTTCCTCTTGCGCTTCTTCTTCTTGTCGCCCTTCGAAATGTTCTTCTGCGCCTTGCCAGCCTTCTTGGCGGCTTTCCCGCTAGTCTTGGGCGGCATCACGAACAAACAGTCAGTCAGTCAGGCGCTCCGCTCCAGTCAGCGTCTCCCCACACAGTGGCACCCGCCGCACGCCGCCGCCGCACCTTTACCAGCTCGCCCTGCTGCGGCCGCCGACCAATGGGGCGCGCGCGCAACCGGCCGCCGCACCCGAGCCCATAAAGGACCCCCACCCCGCCGGCGCCGGCACGCACTCCGCTGCTCGACTCGCTGCGGCTCGCACCGTTTGGGGCGTTGTGCTTTTCTTTCTCGCTTCTTTCCAAACTAGCCCATCGCCATGTCCGGACGCGGAAAGGGAGGCAAAGTCAAGGGCAAGTCAAAGTCCCGCTCAAGCAGGGCTGGGCTCCAGTTCCCGGTCGGCAGAATCCACCGCCTCCTGCGCAAGGGAAACTACGCCGAGCGCGTCGGCGCCGGGGCGCCCGTCTACCTCGCCGCCGTCATGGAGTACCTCGCGGCTGAGGTGCTCGAGCTGGCCGGAAACGCGGCCCGCGACAACAAGAAGACGCGCATCATCCCGCGCCACCTGCAGCTCGCCATACGCAACGACGAGGAGCTCAACAAGCTCTTGTCGGGCGTCACCATCGCACAGGGAGGTGTCCTGCCCAACATCCAGGCCGTCCTGCTGCCAAAGAAGACCGAGAAGAAGGCCTAAAAGAGAGACAGCGCAATCGGCAACCGCCGCGTGCTCCCTTGGCACGCAGCGCGCCATTTGCCGCCTCGGCTCAAAAAACAAAACACAATCGGCCCTTTTCAGGGCCACCACACAAACCTACGTCCAAAGCAGAATTCCAGTCGTTCGTCGCACCACTTTTCTCTCTCTCTCTCTCTTTCTGTGTACGGTTTTTTCCTTCTTACACACACAGGCGCCGCCATCTTGTACACACGTACTTGGCCACCTCCTCCACTCAACTCCACGCACGCACAGTCTCGCGACCATTAACCAGCACACGTGGCGCACAACAACACACCTCAAAAATAATAACCCCTCGGCACTCAGCCGCGCCGCAACACACAGCCCATCCACCGACAAGAAGCATACAAGCAAAGAGGGAGGGGAAGGAAGGAAGGAAGGAAGGAAGGAAGGAAGGAAGGAAGGAGCTCACACAACGCAAGGGCACGCTTCCTTCCCTCCCAACCGCACCGCACACCACGTCAAAAAAAACTCCAAACAAAACTAAAAGGCCAAGTAGACTAAAAAGGAAAAGAAAAACCAGCAACACAGACTCTTTCGCACTTTTCAACTTCCGAACACTGTGGTGGCCCTGAAAAGGGCCGTTTTTCAATCTCTCTTTCCTTCTTCCTTCGGTCTCACACCGCCTAACCGCCGAAACCGTACAGGGTGCGCCCCTGCCTCTTCAGGGCGTACACCACGTCCATGGCCGTCACAGTCTTGCGCTTGGCGTGCTCAGTGTACGTCACCGCGTCGCGGATCACGTTCTCCAGGAACACCTTCAGCACTCCGCGCGTCTCCTCGTAGATCAGACCAGAGATGCGCTTCACGCCGCCCCTGCGCGCCAGGCGGCGGATCGCGGGCTTCGTGATGCCCTGGATGTTGTCGCGCAACACCTTGCGGTGCCGCTTGGCGCCACCCTTGCCGAGCCCCTTTCCTCCCTTGCCGCGGCCTGTCATTCTTCTTCTTCAAGCGTCTCAACCACAATAATATAAAAAACAGAAAGCAAGGCAAGCTCCTCTACCCGGCGCTAGCGAGTCGGCTACGGTTGTGGCGCCCAGCGCGCGCGCCGCCCCCCTATATAGACTCTGGGGCCCCGCGGCCCGCCCTCCCCTCCCCCCACCACCGCGCACCGAGGGCATATAAGCGCAGCACCCGGGGCGCGCGGGCCCGTTGTCAAGGCAGCACCGGACGCCGTCGCGCACGCATATCCTCCACGCCGCATCCGCATCCGCAGTAGCCATGGCCCGGACAAAGCAAACGGCCCGCAAGTCCACCGGCGGAAAGGCGCCGCGCAAACAGCTCGCCACCAAGGCGGCGAGGAAGAGCGCGCCCGCCACCGGCGGCGTCAAGAAGCCCCACCGCTACAGGCCGGGCACCGTCGCCCTGCGAGAAATCAGGCGCTACCAGAAGAGCACAGAGCTGCTCATCCGCAAGCTGCCATTCCAGCGCCTAGTGCGCGAGATCGCCCAGGACTTCAAGACCGACCTGCGCTTCCAGAGCTCCGCAGTCATGGCCCTGCAGGAGGCCAGCGAGGCCTACCTCGTCGGCCTCTTCGAAGACACCAACCTGTGCGCAATCCACGCCAAGCGAGTCACCATCATGCCCAAGGACATCCAGCTCGCGCGCCGCATCCGCGGCGAGCGCGCCTAAACCCGCACACCGCCAAACAAACAAAACGGCCCTTTTCAGGGCCACTAACGTCTCTCCGTCGCGAGCAAAACTTTGTCGGTCGCAACGACTAGTTCCCCACTCACTCTCCAGTCCAGTCCAGTCGTCCCACCCCCGGCCCGGCCCGGCCCGGCCCGGCGCGGCGCCGCCGTTTCCAAAAAAAAAAAAAAGCACCGCACCGGCCGAGCCAAGTCGCAAGCGTCAAATAGCGCCACCCACACAGGCCACGGCACAAAACGTGACGCCCGGAAAGCAAAGCAAAGCAAAAAAGACTATTCCAAAACCACCACCAAGACAAACAAACAAACGCGGCGCAAAATAAATAGGTAAAAATAATAAAAGTAAAATACACTTTATGTAACACCAACCGCGGCGCCGCCGCCCACGCCCGCCAACGACCCCACAATCCAACCACCGCGGCACGCAAACACCATCCACACATGACACAAACAAACAAACGCCAGCAAGCAAGACAGACAGACAAGGCAACCGACCGACCACGACACGACAATCAACACCTTCCCGACGTGCTTTGATGGCCCTGAGAAGGGCCGTTTTTGTTTTTGTCCGGGACCGCGCGACAGCCTCTGGTTGCGCGCCGGCCACCAGGCGACGGTGTCAACCGCCAACCCTTCCCTGCCCTTTTTACTTCTTCTTCTTGGGCGAAGCCTTCGCCTTAGACGGCGTCGCCGTCGCCTTCTTCGGGCGCGGCGCCTTCGGCTTCTTCGTCGGAACCTTGGCGGCCTTCTTCGCCTTCGACGGCGACTTGGCCTTGGCCGGCTTGGCCGCAGCCGCCTTCTTCGCACCCGCGGGAGCGGCCGACGCCGCAGACGCCTTCTTGGCGGCGCCCGCCTTCCGACCGGTCGCCGCCTTCACGCCGCCAGCCTTCTTTGCGCCGGCCGCACGGGCCCCCTTCTTCTCCTTGCTGGCCGGAGCGGCGCGCTTCTTCTTCGCACCACCGCCGCCACCACGAGCCTTGCCGCCCTCGGCCGCCCCGCCGCCGGCGCCGGCAAGCTTGAAAGAGCCCGACGCGCCCTTCCCCTTCGTCTGCACCAGCTCGCCAGCCACGACGGCCGACTTGAGGTACTTCTTGATAAAGGGCGCCAGCTTCTCCGCGTCCAGCTTGTAGTGCGCGGCAATGTACTTCTTGATCGCCTGCAGCGACGACCCGCCGCGCTCCTTCAGACTCTTGATGGCGGCCGTCACCATCTCAGAGGTGCGCGGGTGCGCAGGCTTGGCGCGCGGCTTCTTCGCAGACGACGCAGACTTGGCCTTCTTCGTAGTGCCGGTGGCGGCGGGTGCCGCGGCAGTCTCGTTCGTAGCCGCCTGGTCTGCCATCTTTTGCCTGTTCTCTTTTCTTTTTTCCCCCTTGGTTTCGCTTCCTTCTCTCCTTCGACGACGCACAACAGCGAGGGGCGCGCAGCAGAGAATAGCCGCGCACGCGCCTGGCCCAGCCAGTGTCGCGGGCGGGCGCGGACGGCCGAGAGAGCGGCCGCCACTCGGCGCGCCGCCGCGCCGCCGCGCCGCGCCTCCCGCGCTTGCTACCGCCCAACGTCCGACAGCCTGCGCGGAGCAGCCCCCAACCTGCGCCGCAACCACCCGCGCCATTCAAACCACCGAGGATGGGGCTACACACACCGACACCACGGTCGCCAACCAGTCGCCGCGGCGGCGCCGCAAACCACGGCCAAACTGCAGCCACCGCGCGCCACAGCCTGGGTCGGCCCGCCGAGAATCGCCGCCCCCGCCCAAATGCCGCCCCCACAGCCCCAGCCGACGACCCGCCACAATGGCCAAACCTTCGTCAAAACTCCCACACCGTCGCCGCGGCAGCCCGGCCACCGCGGCCGGCGCCACAGCCACACGAGCCGAGTCGTGCGGCGATGACGGCCGTGCACAAACGCACCTCCGCCGCCCCATCGCCTTCCGCCGTTTTCCCGATCGGCCCGCAGCCGTCGGGCCACGGCCGCGGGCCGTCCTCCTCCTCTCGCCTCGCCCGCCAACACCCACAGCCCTTCCAACACATTTTTCTTTTTCTTTTTTCTTTTTTTTTTTTCTACTTTTTTACGATCGCCGCCTGCGCAACATGGCACCGGCCGACGGAGCGCCAACCCCCCCGCCACAGGCGAAAACAAAACAACGATAAACAAACAAACAAAATAAATTACCAGCCAGCCCCAACTACAGACACACCGAATCTGCCCTCACAGCCGACCTTACACGCCTCAACGTCAAAACAAAGGTGGTTTCTTTCTTTCAACGGTTACCTTACCTTAGGTTACGTCAGGTTAGGCTAAGAAGGCGTCAGGGTTAGGTTAAGCGTTGACGTGACGTCACGTCTTAACGTAGGCGTTAAGCTAAGGTTGCGGTCACGTACGTTAGGTTAAGGCGACTTGGGGGTTGGCCTAAGGGCTTAGGTTAGGTTACGTTAGTTTAGGTGGCTGCGTTAACGGCTTAAAGAAGTTTAGGAGGTTAAGGCGTCGAGGCGGCCGCACCCCCTTAGCTGCTGCGGCTCGGCCACGCCACGCCACGCCACGCCACGCTTTGGGGTTTCATAAGGTCGCGCGGCGGGTCGTCGGCACGCCGCAAAGGACAAAACTGCAAGACGACGTCGAAAAACAAACAACAGGTAAAAAATAAATAAGTAAAAATAAACGACGCCGACAGGCGGGGATCAGCAGAACGAGCAGATTCCGGAGAGCGAACGAGACACACACGCACGCACGCACGCACGCACACACACACACACACAAACCCCCCCGAGCCGAGAGAGCACAGCACCACCACGTGTCGGCCTCCGCTCACCCGACTCGGCTGGGCTGGGCTGGGCTGGGCTGGGCTGGCGGCCGGGCCGGATGCACGTACACGTACGGCTACAGCCACTACCCGTACACAGCCGCTCTTCACGCAACACCAGCCAAATGGCGCGCCCGCGGCTCGTCGCGGTCGCGGTCGCGGTCGCGGTCGCAACGCCACGCCGGCACACTTTCGGCACCACCGTTTTCGCGCGCACCGCAAACAAAAACGCAGCCGACACACACAGAAAAAAAAACAACACAGAGCGCGAGAGACGGGCGGCGGCGCACCTTTCGCCAGCCGGCAGGCAATCGACTCGCCCAGTACGACAAACGTGCACGCCACCCCACCCACCAACCAACCAACCAACCAACCAGTCGTCGTCGTCGTCGTCCCGAAATCAAACAAACTCAGCCCCTGCTGCCAACGGACGCAGGCGCCACGCAGCTCCCTTCCCGCCACACTCGATTCGCAGCGCAACTCACCCGGCACACCGTCAAACGACGGGCTGGGCTCGCCGCATCGCCGCAACCTACACACCTTCCCCGCCACGACGCACAGCCCCACCAGACGCCCGTGCCGCAACGACACTACTGCACTACCACTACCGCACTACTCCTCTCGCCCTTGCCATACACGACACAACACGCCAAAAAATGAAAATCCAAATACAAACAAAAACACCGCCCCCACGACCCAAACACATGCACGGCGCGCCAACACACGCGAGGCAAGGCACGCAGCAAACGGCGTCCCCTCCGCGTCGCGCCATCAACCTACACACACAAGGCAACACCAACAACAAACAGCCAGCCAGCCCCACTCTCACGCCGCAAAAACAGAAAACACACCGAAACCGCCAAACGCCGCACATTCGCGCTTCGCACTCACCACACACCTCTCGGCATCCGTTTCGCACACAACGACGCGACGCACAATACATCATCACGGGCTACGCACGCACACCGCGACCCACTTTTTTACGACGCCCTCGGCAGAGCACACGTGCCCACGCCCACACACAGTCGACACAACGACGCAGCGCGCAGCAGACGCGGCCGCAACACATACCTCCCCGACGACGCGCCAACACCGCCAGCCACTGCTCACTCGCCCAAGCAACCCGTGCACACAACTGCCACACGCGTCCACCACGCCGCCGCCAACCACCCGCCCGCCAGGGGGCGCTCACGTCCGCGACAACAGCGCGGCACCGCCGGACCGGGCCGAACCGAGCCGAGCCGCCGCCTCCTCTCCACTCGGCACGCCACGTCCTGCTTGCAAAACACCTGGCTCGTCCCTCTGTACACACAACGCGCCTGCCTGCGGTCGCCGCCGGCATCTATCTACCTGCGCATCGGAGCCAGGCCGGCAAGCCCACACTTAAATAATGCACTTCAACCAGCCAAACAAACCCACTCTTCCTTTCTTTGCACAGCGCATGCAACAGCAGCCCCAGGAGCCGGGCCCGCCGCCAGCGTCTCCTCCTCCTCTGGGCACAGCCAGCCAGCCAGCCGTTCCCACCGCCCCGCCCCTGCTCTGCAGAACAAGAAAAAACGAAAAAGTACCAACACACGCACCCAAAGCGTAAGCCAGACAAGACCAGCCTCTCCAAGGCCACACACACGCAAAAAAACAAAAACACAAAAACACTACAACAAAATAAAATAAAATGAAAAAGAAAAAGCAAGCTGTCGCCTCGCCCCCGCCCGTCCCCCCACCCCACCACATTCGCCCCCTCCGCTTGTTTTCCTTTCTACAATTTCCCTCTTTTCCACCCAATATCCCGCCGCGGTTTACGGGCACCGGCCGATTTTGCGCCCGCCCACATGTGTGCCTACTCCCCACCAACCATTCCCTCCGCAGCCCGCAGCCCGCTTTTCCCCCCCTCCCTGCCCACACCACACCACACCACACCACACCACACCACACCACACCACACCGACGGTGCTGACGTCGACACGCACCCAAGACAGGGGCCACGACCGTCTTTTTTCCTGGGCCCATCCCCGCACCGCACCTCCTTCCAATCATCAACGCTGTGGCGCCTGTGTCCGCGCGAGACGCGTGCGCGCCGCCTCTCTCAACATCCGTCCGCCGTCCGCCGTCCGCCGTCCGCCGTCCGGCCCGTTTTTCGGCCCCCAGGCCATCCGTCAACCACCACTGCCCCTGCCCCTGCCCCTGCCCCTGCCCGCCCCGCACCACACCACACACCGCTGCTTGCCCCGGCCGTTGCCACCAAAGGCGCCAACCGCAGCCCGCGCGCGCCAGAAACTACAGGGACCCAGCCGACCGACGAAAATCAGAGCAATTGGCCGGGAGGATCAAAAAGAGAGCTCCGAAAACCACCGTAGCGAGGCGTGGGAGGAAACGTTACGAGAAGCAGAAAGGGACCAGGAAAAATTCTGGAAATTTCTTAAAACTCGTAAACTAAACACGAAACATCTACATCTACATGGGGAAGGAACGACCCCACAGACCGAGCTGAAGCACTGGCGGATTCACTAGAAAGGCAATTCCAAGCACCAGAAGCGGTAGATGACGAAACTGATGACCACCAGGAAATGGTACTCAGAAGGGTAAAACCGCATCCTAAGTGCCCCGATCAGAACATCTTTCACAATCCAATAAACGCAGAAACCCCGTATCTTATCACATCACAAACATACACACATCCTAAGAAGGCATCAGGCCCGGATTCCAACTACTACATCACCTACCTCCAGCAACTATCAATTATCTATCTAACATCAATATATAATGCTTGCTTCAGACTAAACTACTTGGAAACAGGCCCGAGTCATCACATTACCAAAGCCAAACAAGGACTTATTATTTCCGCAAAACTATAGGCCAACTTCCTTGGAAACGTTCTCGGAAAGCTCATTCAAACTGAACTGAAGAAATTCAATTCTTAAAGGATAACAACATAATCATCCCACAACAATTCCGATTCCGCGAAGAACACAGCACCACCCACCAGGTGACCAGACTAGTCGAGCACATATGTCAGGCCAGAAACATTAGACACAGTACTGGAGCAGTCCTGCTTGACATTGGAAAAGCATTCGGATAACGCCTTATCTACAAGCTCCACCAGTACAACTGCCCCATCCACATTATTGCTTCTTTTCTCCGCAACAGAGCATTCTATGTCCATGTACCAGGAGCGGCAAGTAACACTAGATCCATAGAGGCTGGAGTCCCGCAAGGCTCAGTGCTGGGGCCCATTCTCTACTCAATATACACAAACAAACAGCTGGGAGGACACTTGTCACTATTTGCAGACGACACTGCAGTCTACCGCAGCAGTTCTAACCTGCAATATAGAGTCACAAAAATAGAGCAACACCTACAATCCATCCAGAAATGGGCTAACCAATGGAAACAAAAAACAATAAACGCGGAGAAAACCCAAGCAATACAATACGATTCACATTCAAAAAGAATACCTCCTAACCTGCATATACGCCTCAGAAATAACAATCTTCCATGGTCAGGCACAATAAAGTATCTAGGCATCAAGCTGGACAAGAGGTTGACATTTAGAGACCATGTTACACACGTTTGTAACAAGGCTGCAGCAGCAATATTCAGACTGTACCCAATCATCAAAGGAAACAGAATAAATATGCGCGCCAAAAAGAAAATCTCCAAAACCGTCATAGGAACCAGCCATCACTTACGGCTCTGAAAATCTGGTCAATGGCCGCAGACACCAAACATAACAAGAGTAAAAAAGGGTGCACAACAAATACTTCAGAATTACTGCTGATGCCGGCCGGTACCAGACAAACCGAGACATATACACAAACCATAACATACTCAATCAAAATCCCGGAAATCATCCAAAGAAAAATCCATAAAGTTTTTTTTTTTTTTTTTCCACCAAACCACGGATTCGAACCACCCACTCATCAGAAATCTGGGACAAAATCCACCCGACCCAAGAACGACATTTCCCATCACGACAAAACACCACAAACTACAACATACCATGATAAACAAAAATAAAATACAAACACCATAACACTCACTCAAACAACAAACATCTACACACACCCAAGAGACCCTATCATCCCATCATTTTGTTACCCAACATAATCAGACAGAAGGCAGGGATCAAGGACAGATCCGGTCCTTCGAGTACAGGGGGTAAAAAATACCCATCAGACCAGCTCTCTCTCTCTCTCTCTCCTCCTCGCTTCTCCGTGCCGACGCTGCCCCGCACACGCGTTCGGCCGACACCAACACGACAGGTCTTTGGGGCCCCGCCACTGCGCACACGCACGCCTCCTCCTCTTCCTTAGTTCTTTTTCGCTTTTCTTTTCTCCCCCGCCCCCCGCTCTCACCGCCACATCATCCCGCAACCCTTGGGGGATGTTTCCCAACATCAACGCGCCCCAATTCCACTCTCTGCCCGTGCCGCACTCTCCACTTTGCTTCTCCCCGTCCCCTACACACACGACTACCGAAACCCCGGTTGACACACCTTCTCGTAGGACAGGGGTGCGTGCGTGCGTGCGTGCGTGCGTGCGTTGTCTTGACGGTGACAGCAACAGCAACGGATCCGTCCATCCCATTCCCCCCCACTCGGTAAAGAACCATGTTCAACCCACACTACACAACAAGGGGGGCACACACGAACGCGAAAGAAAGGGCAGGGCAGGGGCAACTATCTCGTACACATTCTTCCTCAGAACCCACATATCGCATCAACGAACGGCAGGCCAATTGCGGACTCAGCCGTGTCAGGCAAATCCAACCCAGCCAACACCTCCCACGGAAACCCTGACACTGATCCAGCAGTACGTCCACATACATCGCCACACCAAATACGGGTGACGAGTGAGCAACAAATGGAACAATACACAACAAGGGCTGACCTAATAAAAACTGCACGTCACGTCATACCTTCCAGACAGACGCAGTTCCGACGGGACGGCGGAACCGTATACGTACCTTTCAGCCACAACAACCGACCGACTGGACACGCCCGCGTCTCCAGCCAGCCAACCACCAGGGCCACACAGCCCGCAAGTTTCAGCGTCAACACTTCTTAACGTACGTTGCAAACTTTTCAAAACATTGCCACACACACACACACACACACACACACACACACACCACGAAAAGCGTCAACCTCTCTCACACTGGATACACTCAACACTTTTTGTCGGCGGAGCTTGAGGCCAACGGTTGACACACCCCCACCGGCCACACAGGTTTCCCCTTTGAAAATTTGCAGTGACGGAGACGCGGCATTACGAGAGGGTTGTTTCCGAGAGCGCGAGCTGGACGGAGCTGCGGCGCCGCCGCCGCCGCCGCCGCCGAGGGGTAATGAACGCACGCGATGCCGCATGACAGCCCATCACCCAAAGTTTCACCCACAACTGCACAGGTCGCACCCCCTTTTCGCGCCATACTAGTGTCGATCGTCAATTACAGCTGACGGTGTTCGCATTTGCCACTTGACGGGGGGGAAAAGAAAACAAACATCAGACACGCCATGTGTTTCTCTCTCTCTGTTACATCTAGGTCATTCGGCAGCCACTGTAAAAAAAAAAAAAATATTTTTACTACATGGTTGGGTAAGTGATTTAAAGACAACAATTGTGGGTCACACACCATAGACCATTTCGATAGTGTTCTTGTTCTTCTCTTTTTCCTTTTTTTATCGCTCAATTGAAATAAAACCTGGGGATGATGCAATGCTGCGATATGGCACAACCGTCGTCCATTGTACACAACTCGGGAACAAAAAGAAACCAATTCAGGGAACGTTCGTTCCTTCACAACGTTTCTTTCAACGCACTTGGTCTTTACCATCCTGTATTCAACACACATTTCCTTTCATCAAACTAGGGCATTTCCATAACAGTATTTGCAATACTGCTTCTTCGACGTCATTTCACCATCTTAACTAGAGACAGACAAACAACAAAATAGGAAAACAGCCTTGAGAACCCCGTCCACCAAATTTCAGTTAGCACGGCATCCAAGATTCTTTTCCGGGGAGTGCAGTGCAGCTGACGCTGCTCAGACCATATACCGTCGCCAGTCTCACTCAACTCTTGCGCATTCCATTCTACGCTACGTGACTATGCAAAAATGAATGAATCAAACCCGCCCAGAGAGCGTCTTGTGCGAGGGGACACACGATATAGAGAACAACAAAACACACAGGGGACACCACCAAAGTTGGAGAGAACGTTTCCACCACGGCAGCCGCGCCGTTACGCGCTTTTTTTTTCCTCCCCCCCACTGCACACCTCCGACACCACGGGAACGTTCACCGTCCCGTTGCCCTACACTGGCGTTTCTTTTCAACCCCCCACCCTATTCCTCGCTCCCCGGACATTCGACCGATCACAAAGTGCAACCTCTCGTTACCGTCGGGTGCCCCTCTCCATCCCCGGGGCGCCAACAACAAAACAAAAACACCACCGACGCCGTCGTCTCGCGTCACCTCACTCAACTGAGCGGAAAATACACGTACATCCAGAATGACGACACCGCCTCCACAAACAAAAACCAGACGTCAGGTCGAAAGAGGGCACCGTACGTCGTGGCGCGTGGTCTCCTAACTCACCTCGCGCGTACAAATACAATGCAATGCGTGTCTCCTCACGTTCACACACACCTCCACGCTCCACTTTTACGTCGCCCAACCAACCAACTAACTTAACCCACCCGCTCGGCGTAGAAGCAGCTGTAGGCGGCAACGTGTTTCTCACCCTCGCCACCAACGGTGTGACATCCGACAATCGCGGTTTGCTTTCCGTTCCACACCTCCGGCCATACCATACAAAGGGGACAAAAAAAAAAAAAAAAAAAAAAAAAAAAAAAAAATATATATATCAAACAAGCCAACTCCAGCGATCCGCCCCCCTAACACCAACACGTCTCGAAACACCCACGCGCCCACGACCCGGCTGTGGCTAAAGTGCGTATCCCAACGTCACACCAAAACCAAAGGCGCCGGCGCCGCACCACACCACACCACAAGCTACAGCTACAGCTGTGCCGCCGTCCACCCGCTCACAACAACAACAATTCCGCCCTTCCCGCAAAGGCATTTTGGTGGCCCTGAAAAGGGCCGTTTTTTTCTTTTCTTCGCCGCGCCGCGGACGAGCCTCCTATTTCCAAGAGCCACCTCCTTACTTGGAGCTCGTGTACTTGGTCACCGCCTTCGTGCCCTCGCTCACCGCGTGCTTGGCCAGCTCGCCAGGCAGCAAGAGCCGCACAGCGGTCTGGATCTCGCGGGACGTGATGGTCGAGCGCTTGTTGTAGTGCGCCAGGCGAGAAGCCTCGGCCGCAATGCGCTCGAAAATGTCGTTCACGAAGCTGTTCATGATGCTCATCGCCTTCGAAGAGATGCCCGTGTCAGGGTGCACCTGCTTCAGCACCTTGTAGATGTAGATGGCATAGCTCTCCTTCCTCTTGCGCTTCTTCTTCTTGTCGCCCTTCGAAATGTTCTTCTGCGCCTTGCCAGCCTTCTTGGCGGCTTTCCCGCTAGTCTTGGGCGGCATCACGAACAAACAGTCAGTCAGTCAGGCGCTCCGCTCCAGTCAGCGTCTCCCCACACAGTGGCACCCGCCGCCGAGTCGAATTAGCTGGGTTTCCCCCATGTTTTAGAAGAACCAGTGCCTTTTGCACTCTGTCTTCTCCTCTTTTCTTTTGTGTTTCGGAGCTTTAACTTATTTGGTAATTATTTTGGGGTCTCCTTCCTAATGAGTGATGTAGGTAAGATATTTTTGTGAGGGGCTTAGATGGTGGTGTTTGTAAGGAGGTTGAACTTTGTTAGATCTAGATCCTAAAGATTCGGTTGATGGTTGTTTTTGGGGTTTTAATTTGGGGGTGGATTTCCCTGCCAAGGGTGTTGATGAGTTGGTATTGTGATGTGCGTGCAGCCTCATAAAAGTTGATTGATTTTTGTTGGATGATATGATAGATGGTGGGTTGTCCTAACATGTTTCGGATTTCTTCATTGCTGGTATAGCGGTTTGCTTCGGCTATGATGCGAAATGCTTTGTTTTGTAACGTTTCGATTTTTGTTAAATTTGTGTCAGCGGCCATACTCCATGCCTCCGATCCGTATAGTATAACCGGTAGGATAATTGCCTTCCATGTCTTGATTTTCGTTGCTGTCGTGAGACCCCTTCCTTTTAACAGGGGGTACAGCTGGAAGAGGCGTGCAGCGCCCTTGTTGCACGCCTCATTTAAATGCTGTTTGAATGTCAGGTGTTTATCCAATTTTAGGCCTAGGTACTGGACTGTCTCTCTCCACGGTAGATTTTGGTTGTTTACTGTTAAGTTCCTAAGTGGCTGTTTGCGTTTGGTTGTGAATATTATTGCCTGGCACTTGTCAGGGTTTATCTTCGTTTTCCAGATGTTGCACCATTTGATCATATCTTCTAAGTGTCGTTGCAGGCTGGCCACTATGTAATTTAAATTTCTGCCGCTGTGATATAGCGCTGTGTCATCTGCATACAGCGCTATATTTCCTCTTGGTGCTTTAGGTACATCGTTAGTATATAAGAGGTATAGGAGGGGACCAAGCACAGAACCCTGTGGTACCCCTGCTTCTATTGTTTTCGGTGCACTTTCAGCGCCTTCTATTGTTGAGTAAAACTTCCTGTTTGTGAGGAAGGATCTAATAATTTTTACTATGTGGGTTGGGATGTTTACTTGGAACATTTTGTAGAGCAAGCCGCCATGCCAAACTCGATCAAACGCCTTTTCAATATCTAGAAATATTGCAGCTGTGCTATGTCCTTGGGATTTCTCTGTACAGATGTGCTCTATCAGGCGAATGGCCTGATGTATGGTGCTATGTCCAGCACGAAAACCGAATTGCTCGGGGCAGAGGATGTTGTTTGTTTGGAGGTAGTGCAACAATGGGATCTGTATTAAGATTTCTAGGATTTTAGAGAGGTGGTTTAACAGGGAGATTGGCCGGTAGTTTTGTGGGAATAGATGGTTTTTATTGGGTTTAGGGATTGAGATGATTTTTGCAACCTTCCAGGCTGAAGGGAAATAGTTTATTTTTAGGCAGTTGTTTAGTATGGCTGTGAGATGTGATATAGCGGGTTCAGGAAGGTTTTTGAGGAAGGGAGGTTTGATACTGTCGGGACCAGGGGCTTTGGAGTTGCCGATTCGCCTGATAAGAGCGCCAACTGCACGTTCACTGACTGGGGTGAAGAAGGTGTCTTGTCTCTGTCGAAGTTTTCTGTTGAGATAGCGGCGGACCCTTCTTTCGTTCCTCTCTACTTCCTCTTCGTCTTCATCCGCTATGTTTTCTCTGAATTGGCGCTCGAGCGTGCTCGACATGGCGTCTGCCTTTTCCTCTGGCGAGTACACGATCCCATTTTCTCCGTGTAGAGGATTGATGGCCTTCCGGGGTTGCCTTCTGGCTCTAATTTTGCTCCAGAGGTGGTCCGGGTTTGTGTTTGCCTCCTGCAGGCTTCTTTCCCAGCGGGAATTTCTGAGCATTTGCAGTCTCTGCCGTATTTCTCTGGCCATCCTTTCCATGTTTCTTCTGTCTTGAGGATCTCGGAATCGTTGCCAGAGCTTTCGGATTCTCTTCTTGTCCGCAATGAGCTGGGCCAGGTCAGGTGGTAAATCGCCTCTTCCTTGCTCATGTGTGATCTTTATCGTTGCGATTTTGCTACATGAGGACACTATATGGGTGAATTCTTGAATAGCTTGGTCGATGTCCTTTTTACGGGGCATCTCTGGAGCAATGTTAGGTATGTGTTGGGCGATGAGCGTCTTGTAGCGCTCCCAGTTGGTATGGTATGTAACTCTCCTTCTCGTCTCAGGACCATCCCGATCGTCCTCGAATCTAAGGATAACCGGGTTATGATCCGAGTCAAGGGCATTCACTACTTCAGTTGTTATGGCCAGAGAGATGTTCTTGTGTAGGTAGACGTCCAGTATATCTGGCCGGCATCTGGAGTCGTAGTGGAAGTGAGTGGGCTCTTCACGCCGCCGCCGCACCTTTACCAGCTCGCCCTGCTGCGGCCGCCGACCAATGGGGCGCGCGCGCAACCGGCCGCCGCACCCGAGCCCATAAAGGACCCCCACCCCGCCGGCGCCGGCACGCACTCCGCTGCTCGACTCGCTGCGGCTCGCACCGTTTGGGGCGTTGTGCTTTTCTTTCTCGCTTCTTTCCAAACTAGCCCATCGCCATGTCCGGACGCGGAAAGGGAGGCAAAGTCAAGGGCAAGTCAAAGTCCCGCTCAAGCAGGGCTGGGCTCCAGTTCCCGGTCGGCAGAATCCACCGCCTCCTGCGCAAGGGAAACTACGCCGAGCGCGTCGGCGCCGGGGCGCCCGTCTACCTCGCCGCCGTCATGGAGTACCTCGCGGCTGAGGTGCTCGAGCTGGCCGGAAACGCGGCCCGCGACAACAAGAAGACGCGCATCATCCCGCGCCACCTGCAGCTCGCCATACGCAACGACGAGGAGCTCAACAAGCTCTTGTCGGGCGTCACCATCGCACAGGGAGGTGTCCTGCCCAACATCCAGGCCGTCCTGCTGCCAAAGAAGACCGAGAAGAAGGCCTAAAAGAGAGACAGCGCAATCGGCAACCGCCGCGTGCTCCCTTGGCACGCAGCGCGCCATTTGCCGCCTCGGCTCAAAAAACAAAACACAATCGGCCCTTTTCAGGGCCACCACACAAACCTACGTCCAAAGCAGAATTCCAGTCGTTCGTCGCACCACTTTTCTCTCTCTCTCTCTCTTTCTGTGTACGGTTTTTTCCTTCTTACACACACAGGCGCCGCCATCTTGTACACACGTACTTGGCCACCTCCTCCACTCAACTCCACGCACGCACAGTCTCGCGACCATTAACCAGCACACGTGGCGCACAACAACACACCTCAAAAATAATAACCCCTCGGCACTCAGCCGCGCCGCAACACACAGCCCATCCACCGACAAGAAGCATACAAGCAAAGAGGGAGGGGAAGGAAGGAAGGAAGGAAGGAAGGAAGGAAGGAAGGAAGGAGCTCACACAACGCAAGGGCACGCTTCCTTCCCTCCCAACCGCACCGCACACCACGTCAAAAAAAACTCCAAACAAAACTAAAAGGCCAAGTAGACTAAAAAGGAAAAGAAAAACCAGCAACACAGACTCTTTCGCACTTTTCAACTTCCGAACACTGTGGTGGCCCTGAAAAGGGCCGTTTTTCAATCTCTCTTTCCTTCTTCCTTCGGTCTCACACCGCCTAACCGCCGAAACCGTACAGGGTGCGCCCCTGCCTCTTCAGGGCGTACACCACGTCCATGGCCGTCACAGTCTTGCGCTTGGCGTGCTCAGTGTACGTCACCGCGTCGCGGATCACGTTCTCCAGGAACACCTTCAGCACTCCGCGCGTCTCCTCGTAGATCAGACCAGAGATGCGCTTCACGCCGCCCCTGCGCGCCAGGCGGCGGATCGCGGGCTTCGTGATGCCCTGGATGTTGTCGCGCAACACCTTGCGGTGCCGCTTGGCGCCACCCTTGCCGAGCCCCTTTCCTCCCTTGCCGCGGCCTGTCATTCTTCTTCTTCAAGCGTCTCAACCACAATAATATAAAAAACAGAAAGCAAGGCAAGCTCCTCTACCCGGCGCTAGCGAGTCGGCTACGGTTGTGGCGCCCAGCGCGCGCGCCGCCCCCCTATATAGACTCTGGGGCCCCGCGGCCCGCCCTCCCCTCCCCCCACCACCGCGCACCGAGGGCATATAAGCGCAGCACCCGGGGCGCGCGGGCCCGTTGTCAAGGCAGCACCGGACGCCGTCGCGCACGCATATCCTCCACGCCGCATCCGCATCCGCAGTAGCCATGGCCCGGACAAAGCAAACGGCCCGCAAGTCCACCGGCGGAAAGGCGCCGCGCAAACAGCTCGCCACCAAGGCGGCGAGGAAGAGCGCGCCCGCCACCGGCGGCGTCAAGAAGCCCCACCGCTACAGGCCGGGCACCGTCGCCCTGCGAGAAATCAGGCGCTACCAGAAGAGCACAGAGCTGCTCATCCGCAAGCTGCCATTCCAGCGCCTAGTGCGCGAGATCGCCCAGGACTTCAAGACCGACCTGCGCTTCCAGAGCTCCGCAGTCATGGCCCTGCAGGAGGCCAGCGAGGCCTACCTCGTCGGCCTCTTCGAAGACACCAACCTGTGCGCAATCCACGCCAAGCGAGTCACCATCATGCCCAAGGACATCCAGCTCGCGCGCCGCATCCGCGGCGAGCGCGCCTAAACCCGCACACCGCCAAACAAACAAAACGGCCCTTTTCAGGGCCACTAACGTCTCTCCGTCGCGAGCAAAACTTTGTCGGTCGCAACGACTAGTTCCCCACTCACTCTCCAGTCCAGTCCAGTCGTCCCACCCCCGGCCCGGCCCGGCCCGGCCCGGCGCGGCGCCGCCGTTTCCAAAAAAAAAAAAAAGCACCGCACCGGCCGAGCCAAGTCGCAAGCGTCAAATAGCGCCACCCACACAGGCCACGGCACAAAACGTGACGCCCGGAAAGCAAAGCAAAGCAAAAAAGACTATTCCAAAACCACCACCAAGACAAACAAACAAACGCGGCGCAAAATAAATAGGTAAAAATAATAAAAGTAAAATACACTTTATGTAACACCAACCGCGGCGCCGCCGCCCACGCCCGCCAACGACCCCACAATCCAACCACCGCGGCACGCAAACACCATCCACACATGACACAAACAAACAAACGCCAGCAAGCAAGACAGACAGACAAGGCAACCGACCGACCACGACACGACAATCAACACCTTCCCGACGTGCTTTGATGGCCCTGAGAAGGGCCGTTTTTGTTTTTGTCCGGGACCGCGCGACAGCCTCTGGTTGCGCGCCGGCCACCAGGCGACGGTGTCAACCGCCAACCCTTCCCTGCCCTTTTTACTTCTTCTTCTTGGGCGAAGCCTTCGCCTTAGACGGCGTCGCCGTCGCCTTCTTCGGGCGCGGCGCCTTCGGCTTCTTCGTCGGAACCTTGGCGGCCTTCTTCGCCTTCGACGGCGACTTGGCCTTGGCCGGCTTGGCCGCAGCCGCCTTCTTCGCACCCGCGGGAGCGGCCGACGCCGCAGACGCCTTCTTGGCGGCGCCCGCCTTCCGACCGGTCGCCGCCTTCACGCCGCCAGCCTTCTTTGCGCCGGCCGCACGGGCCCCCTTCTTCTCCTTGCTGGCCGGAGCGGCGCGCTTCTTCTTCGCACCACCGCCGCCACCACGAGCCTTGCCGCCCTCGGCCGCCCCGCCGCCGGCGCCGGCAAGCTTGAAAGAGCCCGACGCGCCCTTCCCCTTCGTCTGCACCAGCTCGCCAGCCACGACGGCCGACTTGAGGTACTTCTTGATAAAGGGCGCCAGCTTCTCCGCGTCCAGCTTGTAGTGCGCGGCAATGTACTTCTTGATCGCCTGCAGCGACGACCCGCCGCGCTCCTTCAGACTCTTGATGGCGGCCGTCACCATCTCAGAGGTGCGCGGGTGCGCAGGCTTGGCGCGCGGCTTCTTCGCAGACGACGCAGACTTGGCCTTCTTCGTAGTGCCGGTGGCGGCGGGTGCCGCGGCAGTCTCGTTCGTAGCCGCCTGGTCTGCCATCTTTTGCCTGTTCTCTTTTCTTTTTTCCCCCTTGGTTTCGCTTCCTTCTCTCCTTCGACGACGCACAACAGCGAGGGGCGCGCAGCAGAGAATAGCCGCGCACGCGCCTGGCCCAGCCAGTGTCGCGGGCGGGCGCGGACGGCCGAGAGAGCGGCCGCCACTCGGCGCGCCGCCGCGCCGCCGCGCCGCGCCTCCCGCGCTTGCTACCGCCCAACGTCCGACAGCCTGCGCGGAGCAGCCCCCAACCTGCGCCGCAACCACCCGCGCCATTCAAACCACCGAGGATGGGGCTACACACACCGACACCACGGTCGCCAACCAGTCGCCGCGGCGGCGCCGCAAACCACGGCCAAACTGCAGCCACCGCGCGCCACAGCCTGGGTCGGCCCGCCGAGAATCGCCGCCCCCGCCCAAATGCCGCCCCCACAGCCCCAGCCGACGACCCGCCACAATGGCCAAACCTTCGTCAAAACTCCCACACCGTCGCCGCGGCAGCCCGGCCACCGCGGCCGGCGCCACAGCCACACGAGCCGAGTCGTGCGGCGATGACGGCCGTGCACAAACGCACCTCCGCCGCCCCATCGCCTTCCGCCGTTTTCCCGATCGGCCCGCAGCCGTCGGGCCACGGCCGCGGGCCGTCCTCCTCCTCTCGCCTCGCCCGCCAACACCCACAGCCCTTCCAACACATTTTTCTTTTTCTTTTTTCTTTTTTTTTTTTCTACTTTTTTACGATCGCCGCCTGCGCAACATGGCACCGGCCGACGGAGCGCCAACCCCCCCGCCACAGGCGAAAACAAAACAACGATAAACAAACAAACAAAATAAATTACCAGCCAGCCCCAACTACAGACACACCGAATCTGCCCTCACAGCCGACCTTACACGCCTCAACGTCAAAACAAAGGTGGTTTCTTTCTTTCAACGGTTACCTTACCTTAGGTTACGTCAGGTTAGGCTAAGAAGGCGTCAGGGTTAGGTTAAGCGTTGACGTGACGTCACGTCTTAACGTAGGCGTTAAGCTAAGGTTGCGGTCACGTACGTTAGGTTAAGGCGACTTGGGGGTTGGCCTAAGGGCTTAGGTTAGGTTACGTTAGTTTAGGTGGCTGCGTTAACGGCTTAAAGAAGTTTAGGAGGTTAAGGCGTCGAGGCGGCCGCACCCCCTTAGCTGCTGCGGCTCGGCCACGCCACGCCACGCCACGCCACGCTTTGGGGTTTCATAAGGTCGCGCGGCGGGTCGTCGGCACGCCGCAAAGGACAAAACTGCAAGACGACGTCGAAAAACAAACAACAGGTAAAAAATAAATAAGTAAAAATAAACGACGCCGACAGGCGGGGATCAGCAGAACGAGCAGATTCCGGAGAGCGAACGAGACACACACGCACGCACGCACGCACGCACACACACACACACACACAAACCCCCCCGAGCCGAGAGAGCACAGCACCACCACGTGTCGGCCTCCGCTCACCCGACTCGGCTGGGCTGGGCTGGGCTGGGCTGGGCTGGCGGCCGGGCCGGATGCACGTACACGTACGGCTACAGCCACTACCCGTACACAGCCGCTCTTCACGCAACACCAGCCAAATGGCGCGCCCGCGGCTCGTCGCGGTCGCGGTCGCGGTCGCGGTCGCAACGCCACGCCGGCACACTTTCGGCACCACCGTTTTCGCGCGCACCGCAAACAAAAACGCAGCCGACACACACAGAAAAAAAAACAACACAGAGCGCGAGAGACGGGCGGCGGCGCACCTTTCGCCAGCCGGCAGGCAATCGACTCGCCCAGTACGACAAACGTGCACGCCACCCCACCCACCAACCAACCAACCAACCAACCAGTCGTCGTCGTCGTCGTCCCGAAATCAAACAAACTCAGCCCCTGCTGCCAACGGACGCAGGCGCCACGCAGCTCCCTTCCCGCCACACTCGATTCGCAGCGCAACTCACCCGGCACACCGTCAAACGACGGGCTGGGCTCGCCGCATCGCCGCAACCTACACACCTTCCCCGCCACGACGCACAGCCCCACCAGACGCCCGTGCCGCAACGACACTACTGCACTACCACTACCGCACTACTCCTCTCGCCCTTGCCATACACGACACAACACGCCAAAAAATGAAAATCCAAATACAAACAAAAACACCGCCCCCACGACCCAAACACATGCACGGCGCGCCAACACACGCGAGGCAAGGCACGCAGCAAACGGCGTCCCCTCCGCGTCGCGCCATCAACCTACACACACAAGGCAACACCAACAACAAACAGCCAGCCAGCCCCACTCTCACGCCGCAAAAACAGAAAACACACCGAAACCGCCAAACGCCGCACATTCGCGCTTCGCACTCACCACACACCTCTCGGCATCCGTTTCGCACACAACGACGCGACGCACAATACATCATCACGGGCTACGCACGCACACCGCGACCCACTTTTTTACGACGCCCTCGGCAGAGCACACGTGCCCACGCCCACACACAGTCGACACAACGACGCAGCGCGCAGCAGACGCGGCCGCAACACATACCTCCCCGACGACGCGCCAACACCGCCAGCCACTGCTCACTCGCCCAAGCAACCCGTGCACACAACTGCCACACGCGTCCACCACGCCGCCGCCAACCACCCGCCCGCCAGGGGGCGCTCACGTCCGCGACAACAGCGCGGCACCGCCGGACCGGGCCGAACCGAGCCGAGCCGCCGCCTCCTCTCCACTCGGCACGCCACGTCCTGCTTGCAAAACACCTGGCTCGTCCCTCTGTACACACAACGCGCCTGCCTGCGGTCGCCGCCGGCATCTATCTACCTGCGCATCGGAGCCAGGCCGGCAAGCCCACACTTAAATAATGCACTTCAACCAGCCAAACAAACCCACTCTTCCTTTCTTTGCACAGCGCATGCAACAGCAGCCCCAGGAGCCGGGCCCGCCGCCAGCGTCTCCTCCTCCTCTGGGCACAGCCAGCCAGCCAGCCGTTCCCACCGCCCCGCCCCTGCTCTGCAGAACAAGAAAAAACGAAAAAGTACCAACACACGCACCCAAAGCGTAAGCCAGACAAGACCAGCCTCTCCAAGGCCACACACACGCAAAAAAACAAAAACACAAAAACACTACAACAAAATAAAATAAAATGAAAAAGAAAAAGCAAGCTGTCGCCTCGCCCCCGCCCGTCCCCCCACCCCACCACATTCGCCCCCTCCGCTTGTTTTCCTTTCTACAATTTCCCTCTTTTCCACCCAATATCCCGCCGCGGTTTACGGGCACCGGCCGATTTTGCGCCCGCCCACATGTGTGCCTACTCCCCACCAACCATTCCCTCCGCAGCCCGCAGCCCGCTTTTCCCCCCCTCCCTGCCCACACCACACCACACCACACCACACCACACCACACCACACCACACCGACGGTGCTGACGTCGACACGCACCCAAGACAGGGGCCACGACCGTCTTTTTTCCTGGGCCCATCCCCGCACCGCACCTCCTTCCAATCATCAACGCTGTGGCGCCTGTGTCCGCGCGAGACGCGTGCGCGCCGCCTCTCTCAACATCCGTCCGCCGTCCGCCGTCCGCCGTCCGCCGTCCGGCCCGTTTTTCGGCCCCCAGGCCATCCGTCAACCACCACTGCCCCTGCCCCTGCCCCTGCCCCTGCCCGCCCCGCACCACACCACACACCGCTGCTTGCCCCGGCCGTTGCCACCAAAGGCGCCAACCGCAGCCCGCGCGCGCCAGAAACTACAGGGACCCAGCCGACCGACGAAAATCAGAGCAATTGGCCGGGAGGATCAAAAAGAGAGCTCCGAAAACCACCGTAGCGAGGCGTGGGAGGAAACGTTACGAGAAGCAGAAAGGGACCAGGAAAAATTCTGGAAATTTCTTAAAACTCGTAAACTAAACACGAAACATCTACATCTACATGGGGAAGGAACGACCCCACAGACCGAGCTGAAGCACTGGCGGATTCACTAGAAAGGCAATTCCAAGCACCAGAAGCGGTAGATGACGAAACTGATGACCACCAGGAAATGGTACTCAGAAGGGTAAAACCGCATCCTAAGTGCCCCGATCAGAACATCTTTCACAATCCAATAAACGCAGAAACCCCGTATCTTATCACATCACAAACATACACACATCCTAAGAAGGCATCAGGCCCGGATTCCAACTACTACATCACCTACCTCCAGCAACTATCAATTATCTATCTAACATCAATATATAATGCTTGCTTCAGACTAAACTACTTGGAAACAGGCCCGAGTCATCACATTACCAAAGCCAAACAAGGACTTATTATTTCCGCAAAACTATAGGCCAACTTCCTTGGAAACGTTCTCGGAAAGCTCATTCAAACTGAACTGAAGAAATTCAATTCTTAAAGGATAACAACATAATCATCCCACAACAATTCCGATTCCGCGAAGAACACAGCACCACCCACCAGGTGACCAGACTAGTCGAGCACATATGTCAGGCCAGAAACATTAGACACAGTACTGGAGCAGTCCTGCTTGACATTGGAAAAGCATTCGGATAACGCCTTATCTACAAGCTCCACCAGTACAACTGCCCCATCCACATTATTGCTTCTTTTCTCCGCAACAGAGCATTCTATGTCCATGTACCAGGAGCGGCAAGTAACACTAGATCCATAGAGGCTGGAGTCCCGCAAGGCTCAGTGCTGGGGCCCATTCTCTACTCAATATACACAAACAAACAGCTGGGAGGACACTTGTCACTATTTGCAGACGACACTGCAGTCTACCGCAGCAGTTCTAACCTGCAATATAGAGTCACAAAAATAGAGCAACACCTACAATCCATCCAGAAATGGGCTAACCAATGGAAACAAAAAACAATAAACGCGGAGAAAACCCAAGCAATACAATACGATTCACATTCAAAAAGAATACCTCCTAACCTGCATATACGCCTCAGAAATAACAATCTTCCATGGTCAGGCACAATAAAGTATCTAGGCATCAAGCTGGACAAGAGGTTGACATTTAGAGACCATGTTACACACGTTTGTAACAAGGCTGCAGCAGCAATATTCAGACTGTACCCAATCATCAAAGGAAACAGAATAAATATGCGCGCCAAAAAGAAAATCTCCAAAACCGTCATAGGAACCAGCCATCACTTACGGCTCTGAAAATCTGGTCAATGGCCGCAGACACCAAACATAACAAGAGTAAAAAAGGGTGCACAACAAATACTTCAGAATTACTGCTGATGCCGGCCGGTACCAGACAAACCGAGACATATACACAAACCATAACATACTCAATCAAAATCCCGGAAATCATCCAAAGAAAAATCCATAAAGTTTTTTTTTTTTTTTTTCCACCAAACCACGGATTCGAACCACCCACTCATCAGAAATCTGGGACAAAATCCACCCGACCCAAGAACGACATTTCCCATCACGACAAAACACCACAAACTACAACATACCATGATAAACAAAAATAAAATACAAACACCATAACACTCACTCAAACAACAAACATCTACACACACCCAAGAGACCCTATCATCCCATCATTTTGTTACCCAACATAATCAGACAGAAGGCAGGGATCAAGGACAGATCCGGTCCTTCGAGTACAGGGGGTAAAAAATACCCATCAGACCAGCTCTCTCTCTCTCTCTCTCCTCCTCGCTTCTCCGTGCCGACGCTGCCCCGCACACGCGTTCGGCCGACACCAACACGACAGGTCTTTGGGGCCCCGCCACTGCGCACACGCACGCCTCCTCCTCTTCCTTAGTTCTTTTTCGCTTTTCTTTTCTCCCCCGCCCCCCGCTCTCACCGCCACATCATCCCGCAACCCTTGGGGGATGTTTCCCAACATCAACGCGCCCCAATTCCACTCTCTGCCCGTGCCGCACTCTCCACTTTGCTTCTCCCCGTCCCCTACACACACGACTACCGAAACCCCGGTTGACACACCTTCTCGTAGGACAGGGGTGCGTGCGTGCGTGCGTGCGTGCGTGCGTTGTCTTGACGGTGACAGCAACAGCAACGGATCCGTCCATCCCATTCCCCCCCACTCGGTAAAGAACCATGTTCAACCCACACTACACAACAAGGGGGGCACACACGAACGCGAAAGAAAGGGCAGGGCAGGGGCAACTATCTCGTACACATTCTTCCTCAGAACCCACATATCGCATCAACGAACGGCAGGCCAATTGCGGACTCAGCCGTGTCAGGCAAATCCAACCCAGCCAACACCTCCCACGGAAACCCTGACACTGATCCAGCAGTACGTCCACATACATCGCCACACCAAATACGGGTGACGAGTGAGCAACAAATGGAACAATACACAACAAGGGCTGACCTAATAAAAACTGCACGTCACGTCATACCTTCCAGACAGACGCAGTTCCGACGGGACGGCGGAACCGTATACGTACCTTTCAGCCACAACAACCGACCGACTGGACACGCCCGCGTCTCCAGCCAGCCAACCACCAGGGCCACACAGCCCGCAAGTTTCAGCGTCAACACTTCTTAACGTACGTTGCAAACTTTTCAAAACATTGCCACACACACACACACACACACACACACACACACACCACGAAAAGCGTCAACCTCTCTCACACTGGATACACTCAACACTTTTTGTCGGCGGAGCTTGAGGCCAACGGTTGACACACCCCCACCGGCCACACAGGTTTCCCCTTTGAAAATTTGCAGTGACGGAGACGCGGCATTACGAGAGGGTTGTTTCCGAGAGCGCGAGCTGGACGGAGCTGCGGCGCCGCCGCCGCCGCCGCCGCCGAGGGGTAATGAACGCACGCGATGCCGCATGACAGCCCATCACCCAAAGTTTCACCCACAACTGCACAGGTCGCACCCCCTTTTCGCGCCATACTAGTGTCGATCGTCAATTACAGCTGACGGTGTTCGCATTTGCCACTTGACGGGGGGGAAAAGAAAACAAACATCAGACACGCCATGTGTTTCTCTCTCTCTGTTACATCTAGGTCATTCGGCAGCCACTGTAAAAAAAAAAAAAATATTTTTACGACATGGTTGGGTAAGTGATTTAAAGACAACAATTGTGGGTCACACACCATAGACCATTTCGATAGTGTTCTTGTTCTTCTCTTTTTCCTTTTTTTATCGCTCAATTGAAATAAAACCTGGGGATGATGCAATGCTGCGATATGGCACAACCGTCGTCCATTGTACACAACTCGGGAACAAAAAGAAACCAATTCAGGGAACGTTCGTTCCTTCACAACGTTTCTTTCAACGCACTTGGTCTTTACCATCCTGTATTCAACACACATTTCCTTTCATCAAACTAGGGCATTTCCATAACAGTATTTGCAATACTGCTTCTTCGACGTCATTTCACCATCTTAACTAGAGACAGACAAACAACAAAATAGGAAAACAGCCTTGAGAACCCCGTCCACCAAATTTCAGTTAGCACGGCATCCAAGATTCTTTTCCGGGGAGTGCAGTGCAGCTGACGCTGCTCAGACCATATACCGTCGCCAGTCTCACTCAACTCTTGCGCATTCCATTCTACGCTACGTGACTATGCAAAAATGAATGAATCAAACCCGCCCAGAGAGCGTCTTGTGCGAGGGGACACACGATATAGAGAACAACAAAACACACAGGGGACACCACCAAAGTTGGAGAGAACGTTTCCACCACGGCAGCCGCGCCGTTACGCGCTTTTTTTTTCCTCCCCCCCACTGCACACCTCCGACACCACGGGAACGTTCACCGTCCCGTTGCCCTACACTGGCGTTTCTTTTCAACCCCCCACCCTATTCCTCGCTCCCCGGACATTCGACCGATCACAAAGTGCAACCTCTCGTTACCGTCGGGTGCCCCTCTCCATCCCCGGGGCGCCAACAACAAAACAAAAACACCACCGACGCCGTCGTCTCGCGTCACCTCACTCAACTGAGCGGAAAATACACGTACATCCAGAATGACGACACCGCCTCCACAAACAAAAACCAGACGTCAGACGTCAGGTCGAAAGAGGGCACCGTACGTCGTGGCGCGTGGTCTCCTAACTCACCTCGCGCGTACAAATACAATGCAATGCGTGTCTCCTCACGTTCACACACACCTCCACGCTCCACTTTTACGTCGCCCAACCAACCAACTAACTTAACCCACCCGCTCGGCGTAGAAGCAGCTGTAGGCGGCAACGTGTTTCTCACCCTCGCCACCAACGGTGTGACATCCGACAATCGCGGTTTGCTTTCCGTTCCACACCTCCGGCCATACCATACAAAGGGGACAAAAAAAAAAAAAAAAAAAAAAAAAAAAAATATATATATATATCAAACAAGCCAACTCCAGCGATCCGCCCCCCTAACACCAACACGTCTCGAAACACCCACGCGCCCACGACCCGGCTGTGGCTAAAGTGCGTATCCCAACGTCACACCAAAACCAAAGGCGCCGGCGCCGCACCACACCACACCACAAGCTACAGCTACAGCTGTGCCGCCGTCCACCCGCTCACAACAACAACAATTCCGCCCTTCCCGCAAAGGCATTTTGGTGGCCCTGAAAAGGGCCGTTTTTTTCTTTTCTTCGCCGCGCCGCGGACGAGCCTCCTATTTCCAAGAGCCACCTCCTTACTTGGAGCTCGTGTACTTGGTCACCGCCTTCGTGCCCTCGCTCACCGCGTGCTTGGCCAGCTCGCCAGGCAGCAAGAGCCGCACAGCGGTCTGGATCTCGCGGGACGTGATGGTCGAGCGCTTGTTGTAGTGCGCCAGGCGAGAAGCCTCGGCCGCAATGCGCTCGAAAATGTCGTTCACGAAGCTGTTCATGATGCTCATCGCCTTCGAAGAGATGCCCGTGTCAGGGTGCACCTGCTTCAGCACCTTGTAGATGTAGATGGCATAGCTCTCCTTCCTCTTGCGCTTCTTCTTCTTGTCGCCCTTCGAAATGTTCTTCTGCGCCTTGCCAGCCTTCTTGGCGGCTTTCCCGCTAGTCTTGGGCGGCATCACGAACAAACAGTCAGTCAGTCAGGCGCTCCGCTCCAGTCAGCGTCTCCCCACACAGTGGCACCCGCCGCACGCCGCCGCCGCACCTTTACCAGCTCGCCCTGCTGCGGCCGCCGACCAATGGGGCGCGCGCGCAACCGGCCGCCGCACCCGAGCCCATAAAGGACCCCCACCCCGCCGGCGCCGGCACGCACTCCGCTGCTCGACTCGCTGCGGCTCGCACCGTTTGGGGCGTTGTGCTTTTCTTTCTCGCTTCTTTCCAAACTAGCCCATCGCCATGTCCGGACGCGGAAAGGGAGGCAAAGTCAAGGGCAAGTCAAAGTCCCGCTCAAGCAGGGCTGGGCTCCAGTTCCCGGTCGGCAGAATCCACCGCCTCCTGCGCAAGGGAAACTACGCCGAGCGCGTCGGCGCCGGGGCGCCCGTCTACCTCGCCGCCGTCATGGAGTACCTCGCGGCTGAGGTGCTCGAGCTGGCCGGAAACGCGGCCCGCGACAACAAGAAGACGCGCATCATCCCGCGCCACCTGCAGCTCGCCATACGCAACGACGAGGAGCTCAACAAGCTCTTGTCGGGCGTCACCATCGCACAGGGAGGTGTCCTGCCCAACATCCAGGCCGTCCTGCTGCCAAAGAAGACCGAGAAGAAGGCCTAAAAGAGAGACAGCGCAATCGGCAACCGCCGCGTGCTCCCTTGGCACGCAGCGCGCCATTTGCCGCCTCGGCTCAAAAAACAAAACACAATCGGCCCTTTTCAGGGCCACCACACAAACCTACGTCCAAAGCAGAATTCCAGTCGTTCGTCGCACCACTTTTCTCTCTCTCTCTCTCTTTCTGTGTACGGTTTTTTCCTTCTTACACACACAGGCGCCGCCATCTTGTACACACGTACTTGGCCACCTCCTCCACTCAACTCCACGCACGCACAGTCTCGCGACCATTAACCAGCACACGTGGCGCACAACAACACACCTCAAAAATAATAACCCCTCGGCACTCAGCCGCGCCGCAACACACAGCCCATCCACCGACAAGAAGCATACAAGCAAAGAGGGAGGGGAAGGAAGGAAGGAAGGAAGGAAGGAAGGAAGGAAGGAAGGAAGGAGCTCACACAACGCAAGGGCACGCTTCCTTCCCTCCCAACCGCACCGCACACCACGTCAAAAAAAACTCCAAACAAAACTAAAAGGCCAAGTAGACTAAAAAGGAAAAGAAAAACCAGCAACACAGACTCTTTCGCACTTTTCAACTTCCGAACACTGTGGTGGCCCTGAAAAGGGCCGTTTTTCAATCTCTCTTTCCTTCTTCCTTCGGTCTCACACCGCCTAACCGCCGAAACCGTACAGGGTGCGCCCCTGCCTCTTCAGGGCGTACACCACGTCCATGGCCGTCACAGTCTTGCGCTTGGCGTGCTCAGTGTACGTCACCGCGTCGCGGATCACGTTCTCCAGGAACACCTTCAGCACTCCGCGCGTCTCCTCGTAGATCAGACCAGAGATGCGCTTCACGCCGCCCCTGCGCGCCAGG
>NW_026062458.1:0-2500 GCF_023897955.1 Schistocerca gregaria
CACTAGATCGCGTGTTGTAACGGGTAACGGGGAATCAGGGTTCGATTCCGGAGAGGGAGCCTGAGAAACGGCTACCACATCCAAGGAAGGCAGCAGGCGCGCAAATTACCCACTCCCGGCACGGGGAGGTAGTGACGAAAAATAACGATACGGGACTCATCCGAGGCCCCGTAATCGGAATGAGTACACTTTAAATCCTTTAACGAGTATCTATTGGAGGGCAAGTCTGGTGCCAGCAGCCGCGGTAATTCCAGCTCCAATAGCGTATATTAAAGTTGTTGCGGTTAAAAAGCTCGTAGTTGGATTTGTGTCCCACGCTGTTGGTTCACCGCCCGTCGGTGTTTAACTGGCATGTATCGTGGGACGTCCTGCCGGTGGGGCGAGCCGAAGGCGTGCTTGCGCGTCCCGAGGCGGACCCCGTTGAAATCCTACCAGGGTGCTCTTAGTTGAGTGTCTCGGTGGGCCGGCACGTTTACTTTGAACAAATTAGAGTGCTTAAAGCAGGCAAGCCCGCCTGAATACTGTGTGCATGGAATAATGGAATAGGACCTCGGTTCTATTTTGTTGGTTTTCGGAACCCGAGGTAATGATTAATAGGGACAGGCGGGGGCATTCGTATTGCGACGTTAGAGGTGAAATTCTTGGATCGTCGCAAGACGAACAGAAGCGAAAGCATTTGCCAAGTATGTTTTCATTAATCAAGAACGAAAGTTAGAGGTTCGAAGGCGATCAGATACCGCCCTAGTTCTAACCATAAACGATGCCAGCCAGCGATCCGCCGCAGTTCCTCCGATGACTCGGCGGGCAGCCTCCGGGAAACCAAAGCTTTTGGGTTCCGGGGGAAGTATGGTTGCAAAGCTGAAACTTAAAGGAATTGACGGAAGGGCACCACCAGGAGTGGAGCCTGCGGCTTAATTTGACTCAACACGGGAAACCTCACCAGGCCCGGACACCGGAAGGATTGACAGATTGATAGCTCTTTCTTGATTCGGTGGGTGGTGGTGCATGGCCGTTCTTAGTTGGTGGAGCGATTTGTCTGGTTAATTCCGATAACGAACGAGACTCTAGCCTGCTAACTAGTCGCGTGACATCCTTCGTGCTGTCAGCGATTACTTTTCTTCTTAGAGGGACAGGCGGCTTCTAGCCGCACGAGATTGAGCAATAACAGGTCTGTGATGCCCTTAGATGTTCTGGGCCGCACGCGCGCTACACTGAAGGAATCAGCGTGTCTTCCTAGGCCGAAAGGTCGGGGTAACCCGCTGAACCTCCTTCGTGCTAGGGATTGGGGCTTGCAATTGTTCCCCATGAACGAGGAATTCCCAGTAAGCGCGAGTCATAAGCTCGCGTTGATTACGTCCCTGCCCTTTGTACACACCGCCCGTCGCTACTACCGATTGAATGATTTAGTGAGGTCTTCGGACTGGTACGCGGCATCGACTCTGTCGTTGCCGATGCTACCGGAAAGATGACCAAACTTGATCATTTAGAGGAAGTAAAAGTCGTAACAAGGTTTCCGTAGGTGAACCTGCGGAAGGATCATTACCGACTAGACTGCATGTCTTTCGATGTGCGTGTCGTGTCGCGCAACACGCTACCTGTACGGCAGTAGCCGTGCGCCGCGTGCGGAACCACGCGTGCCTCTCAAAACTAGCGCAAGTGGTGTTGTGTGGTACGAGCGCTGAAGCTCTGGAGCGGCTGGCCTGCGGCACCTGGCGCCTGGCGCCGGTTTTGAATGACTTTCGCCCGAGTGCCTGTCCGCTCCGGTGTGGAGCCGTACGACGCCCATCGGCCGTCGGGCCGTTGGACACAAAGTAATGGAACAGGGGCCGTCAAACGCCTCAGTCCCGCCTCTGCAACTGTCTTGAAAGAGACGGTGGAGAACTGAAAAGATAAAGATCACCCAGGACGGTGGATCACTCGGCTCGTGGGTCGATGAAGAACGCAGCAAATTGCGCGTCGACATGTGAACTGCAGGACACATGAACATCGACGTTTCGAACGCACATTGCGGTCCATGGATTCCGTTCCCGGGCCACGTCTGGCTGAGGGTCGGCTACGTATACTGAAGCGCGCGGCGTTTGTCCCGCTTCGGGCGCCTGGGAGTGTCGTGGTCGCCTGTGTGGCCGGCCGCGTCTCCTTAAACGTGCGATGCGCGCCCGTCGCCTGGCGGTTCGCATACCGGTGCTTTCTCGGTAGCGTGCACAGCCGGCTGGCGGTGTGGCGTGCGACACCTCGTACAACGACCTCAGAGCAGGCGAGACTACCCGCTGAATTTAAGCATATTACTAAGCGGAGGAAAAGAAACTAACAAGGATTCCCCCAGTAGCGGCGAGCGAACAGGGAAGAGTCCAGCACCGAACCCCGCAGGCTGCCGCCTGTCGTGGCATGTGGTGTTCGGGAGGGTCCGCTACCCCGACGCCTCGCGCCGAGCCCAAGTCCAACTTGAATGAGGCCACGGCCCGTAGAGGGTGCCAGGCCCGTAGCGGCCGGTGCGAGCGTC
>NW_026062458.1:7500-12500 GCF_023897955.1 Schistocerca gregaria
CACTTCATGAAGAGTTATCTCCCAAAAGCCAAAGTCCCGCTGTCCCAATACATGCTCTGGACGGCGGGCCGCGAGACGTGACGCCCGGTGGCAAAGAGTGCGCCGCTGAGGATATAGAGGGTCCGTGCCCCCGCACAGTGGTGACGGTGTGCGGGTAGTGTTTCCGACACCGCTTCCTGCGGTGGCAACGCTGGGGCAGAGTCGATACTCGCCCACTGGTGGAAGGTAAGCATTCTGCTTTACATCAGTACATAACTAATATTTCAGTCGTCTGACGTCCCTCCTTAGTAAATGATGCAGGACCACATACATAGATGATACATACTGTAAACTGGGGAGGACAGTGTGAACCGCACTCGACCCAGTCACCCTATCTCACAGTCCACTCCGTGTGTAACAAAGCGAAAGCACCAAAGCACTAGCGTTCAACAACATCCATTTTATCCTCGCTGCCACAGGACACTATCCAAAGAACGACAAGAGGAACGTGACGTCCACTAATAAGACACAATGTCTCACATCACCCGCAAACAACGCAGCTCAAATCAGCCAGCAACACCCACAGTGGTCCACCCAGTATCAACACAAGACGCAACGCCACGCCACAACACAAAAGGTACAAGTAATAAAATACCCTTTGGCCACACCCCTGGTAAAGACATCGAACCAACCCACCACCTGACACCAGCCAAACGTACATCCTGATTTGACACATCTCTGGCAACCTTACCCACGTTGGCCCCTAACCTAACCCACGTTGGCCCCTAACCTAACCCACGTTGGCCCCTAACCTAACCCACGTTGGCCCCTAACCTAACCCACGTTGGCCCCTAACCTAACCCACGTTGGCCCCTAACCTAACCCACGTTGGCCCCTAACCTAACCCACGTTGGCCCCTAACCTAACCCACGTTGGCCCCTAACCTAACCCACGTTGGCCCCTAACCTAACCCACGTTGGCCCCTAACCTAACCCACGTTGGCCCCTAACCTAACCCACGTTGGCCCCTAACCTAACCCACGTTGGCCCCTAACCTAACCCACGTTGGCCCCTAACCTAACCCACGTTGGCCCCTAACCTAACCCACGTTGGCCCCTAACCTAACCCACGTTGGCCCCTAACCTAACCCACGTTGGCCCCTAACCTAACCCACGTTGGCCCCTAACCTAACCCACGTTGGCCCCTAACCTAACCCACGTTGGCCCCTAACCTAACCCACGTTGGCCCCTAACCTAACCCACGTTGGCCCCTAACCTAACCCACGTTGGCCCCTAACCTAACCCACGTTGGCCCCTAACCTAACCCACGTTGGCCCCTAACCTAACCCACGTTGGCCCCTAACCTAACCCACGTTGGCCCCTAACCTAACCCACGTTGGCCCCTAACCTAACCCACGTTGGCCCCTAACCTAACCCACGTTGGCCCCTAACCTAACCCACGTTGGCCCCTAACCTAACCCACGTTGGCCCCTAACCTAACCCACGTTGGCCCCTAAACCTAAGTTACGCTGCACCTTAACCTAAGTTACGCTGCACCTTAACCTAAGTTACGCTGCACCTTAACCTAAGTTACGCTGCACCTTAACCTAAGTTACGCTGCACCTTAACCTAAGTTACGCTGCACCTTAACCTAAGTTACGCTGCACCTTAACCTAAGTTACGCTGCACCTTAACCTAAGTTACGCTGCACCTTAACCTAAGTTACGCTGCACCTTAACCTAAGTTACGCTGCACCTTAACCTAAGTTACGCTGCACCTTAACCTAAGTTACGCTGCACCTTAACCTAAGTTACGCTGCACCTTAACCTAAGTTACGCTGCACCTTAACCTAAGTTACGCTGCACCTTAACCTAAGTTACGCTGCACCTTAACCTAAGTTACACTGCACCTTAACCTAAGTTACACTGCACCTTAACCTAAGTTACGCTGCACCTTAACCTAAGTTACACTGCACCTTAACCTAAGTTACGCTGCACCTTAACCTAAGTTACGCTGCACCTTAACCTAAGTTACACTGCACCTTAACCTAACTTACACTGCACCTTAACCTAAGTTACACTGCACCTTAACCTAAGTTACACTGCACCTTAACCTAAGTTACACTGCACCTTAACCTAAGTTACACTGCACCTTAACCTAAGTTACACTGCACCTTAACCTAAGTTACACTGCACCTTAACCTAAGTTACACTGCACCTTAACCTAAGTTACACTGCACCTTAACCTAAGTTACACTGCACCTTAACCTAAGTTACACTGCACCTTAACCTAAGTTACACTGCACCTTAACCTAAGTTACACTGCACCTTAACCTAAGTTACACTGCACCTTAACCTAAGTTACACTGCACCTTAACCTAAGTTACACTGCACCTTAACCTAAGTTACACTGCACCTTAACCTAAGTTACACTGCACCTTAACCTAAGTTACACTGCACCTTAACCTAAGTTACACTGCACCTTAACCTAAGTTACACTGCACCTTAACCTAAGTTACACTGCACCTTAACCTAAGTTACACTGCACCTTAACCTAAGTTACACTGCACCTTAACCTAAGTTACACTGCACCTTAACCTAAGTTACACTGCACCTTAACCTAAGTTACACTGCACCTTAACCTAAGTTACACTGCACCTTAACCTAAGTTACACTGCACCTTAACCTAAGTTACACTGCACCTTAACCTAAGTTACACTGCACCTTAACCTAAGTTACACTGCACCTTAACCTAAGTTACACTGCACCTTAACCTAAGTTACACTGCACCTTAACCTAACTTACACTGCACCTTAACCTAACTTACACTGCACCTTAACCTAACTTACACTGCACCTTAACCTAACTTACACTGCACCTTAACCTAACTTACACTGCACCTTAACCTAACTTACACTGCACCTTAACCTAACTTACACTGCACCTTAACCTAACTTACACTGCACCTTAACCTAACTTACACTGCACCTTAACTGTCACATGTAACGTCACAGGAATGTAGCTTTGCCTAACAGCAACCCTCTGAACATAGTTCACTGCTTGGATCCTCTGGTGTCATGTGTATTTCTCGATGCCATGGTGCGTACCCTCACGTAAATGTCTTTCGAGTGTTGCGTACTTTCTACACAGTCCCGCTAACCACTGGAAGGGTGTAACGCTACAGAACGACTATCGCCCTCCCCTCCTGCCCTTCCAAGCTGGTCGGTCAGGCGTTTGTTTGTGAAATGAGCCTTGCAGCTGTTCAGTTGCATTCGGTTGTCGATGCAGTCAGTGTACGTTGTGGTACGGCCTGTGTGGACTGTCCGCTGATGTACGCGTAACCCACACTGATCATCCGTCGTTACGTACTGAGTGACATAATGTGGCACATGCTTGACCGTACACCGGCTGCGCCCTACAATGGCGAATCATAAGGGCCATATGTTGTGCACGATGCTACTTGTCTCGTCTCCCCATTACAGCGAGATTGCACTGTTTTACGCCGTACAGACATGTGGTAGGTACGGACGAAAGTATTGCATGTTGGCCCCCCTCCCTCTGCCGGGAATCAGCGTGAGCCGTCTGTTGATGTAGCGACGAGGGTTTTCCTATTTAATCGTATTGCCCCACACAACATGATACCACGGTGGACCGCGTTCCACATCTGCGACATGCTACAGAGGCCGGTTGACAGTCGACCGCGCAAGGGACATTGCACACGTGCGCGGACCATCTTCCACGTGTTCTCTCGTGTACATGCCGTAGTGTGTATGTGGGCTGATGTAGCGTGTCGTGACACATAACATGCAGGCATGCCAGAATCGTAGATTTCGCAAATGTAGATTGACGTATACGTTTGCTGCCAAAGATCCGCAAATGAACTGGAAATCAGTTGTTGAGCGGTTGTTCGCGCTGCAGGTGCATCGGTGATAGCGACGATCGGTACATCTGTGAACCGGTTGTTTCGGCGGTACCCGCCATGCCCCCGAACCTGAGTTGGCCATGTGGGTATGAAGCGATACGAGGCTGTGGCTTGGTGGGACAGTCCCCGGCCGGTGAGGGGGGGCCGCCCGGCGTGCTGGCCGCGCGCTGCGTGAGCGCACGCACTACAGCCGGCTGGTGGGGGGCGCCCAGTGGCAGGAGCGCCGGCCGACGGGCCCGGCTGGCGTCCCAGCTACGCGCCGGCGCACCCGGCGCGCGGCGCCAGGCGGCCAAAGTGGGTTCTGCCGAGCCCGGTGCGAAGCGCGGTGGACATCTGCAGTGTGCTGGTCCGATTGCGGACTGTGTGCGTTGAGGATGCGCCGCCGCCCGGCACTCGGCGTCGCGACGCCGTCTGCTGCTCGGTCGCCCCCGGCGGTTCTCGCAGGTGGTTTGTATCGCAGCTCTGCGGACGTGTTGGCGCGTGCGCTGTGCTGGGAGAGTTCGCTTCTGCACCCAAGTGGGGCTTTGCCCTTCTGTGGCGCTGGCGTTGGAGCTGCCGGTCACCGTAGGTGGCGCGTGTTGTTTCCCGCCGGCAATGCCACGACAGCACGCTCCCGGGCCTCTGTCGGCAGCGGCAAGCTCAGTTGGGAGCACGGGTGTTCGCACTGAAAGCGTCTACTCGCCTATCTCCGGGCGATTGCGCCTCTCTCGAACCCGACCAAGTACTTAGGACGGCGCTGCGCGCCGCCGGGACCTGAGAGGGTTTCGAGGTGTATCGTGCAGGGGAGCTCAGCCTCCTCCTGTTTGCAGAATAATTGAGCGGACGCTTGCGTGTTCGCGCGGGCCCTCGGGACACACTCCCGGGCGGCCGGCTGCTCAGCTCTCGTTGACGCAGCTCCCTGGTTGATCCTGCCAGTAGTCATATGCTTGTCTCAAAGATTAAGCCATGCATGTCTCAGTACAAGCCGCATTAAGGTGAAACCGCGAATGGCTCATTAAATCAGTTATGGTTCCTTAGATCGTACCCACGTTACTTGGATAACTGTGGTAATTCTAGAGCTAATACATGCAAACAGAGTCCCGACCAGAGATGGAAGGGACGC
>NW_026062458.1:20000-22500 GCF_023897955.1 Schistocerca gregaria
GCAAATCGAGTCCAAAGTGGTGGACCGACAGTCACTCCAGCCGCACCTGTGAATGCGCCACCCCCACCGCCCGACTCGCAACTCGAGCGGATGTACGGCGGACTTTTCCCGCAATCGTACATTGCAGTCCACCCCTATATCTTCCACTTCATGAAGAGTTATCTCCCAAAAGCCAAAGTCCCGCTGTCCCAATACATGCTCTGGACGGCGGGCCGCGAGACGTGACGCCCGGTGGCAAAGAGTGCGCCGCTGAGGATATAGAGGGTCCGTGCCCCCGCACAGTGGTGACGGTGTGCGGGTAGTGTTTCCGACACCGCTTCCTGCGGTGGCAACGCTGGGGCAGAGTCGATACTCGCCCACTGGTGGAAGGTAAGCATTCTGCTTTACATCAGTACATAACTAATATTTCAGTCGTCTGACGTCCCTCCTTAGTAAATGATGCAGGACCACATACATAGATGATACATACTGTAAACTGGGGAGGACAGTGTGAACCGCACTCGACCCAGTCACCCTATCTCACAGTCCACTCCGTGTGTAACAAAGCGAAAGCACCAAAGCACTAGCGTTCAACAACATCCATTTTATCCTCGCTGCCACAGGACACTATCCAAAGAACGACAAGAGGAACGTGACGTCCACTAATAAGACACAATGTCTCACATCACCCGCAAACAACGCAGCTCAAATCAGCCAGCAACACCCACAGTGGTCCACCCAGTATCAACACAAGACGCAACGCCACGCCACAACACAAAAGGTACAAGTAATAAAATACCCTTTGGCCACACCCCTGGTAAAGACATCGAACCAACCCACCACCTGACACCAGCCAAACGTACATCCTGATTTGACACATCTCTGGCAACCTTACCCACGTTGGCCCCTAACCTAACCCACGTTGGCCCCTAACCTAACCCACGTTGGCCCCTAACCTAACCCACGTTGGCCCCTAACCTAACCCACGTTGGCCCCTAACCTAACCCACGTTGGCCCCTAACCTAACCCACGTTGGCCCCTAACCTAACCCACGTTGGCCCCTAACCTAACCCACGTTGGCCCCTAACCTAACCCACGTTGGCCCCTAACCTAACCCACGTTGGCCCCTAACCTAACCCACGTTGGCCCCTAACCTAACCCACGTTGGCCCCTAACCTAACCCACGTTGGCCCCTAACCTAACCCACGTTGGCCCCTAACCTAACCCACGTTGGCCCCTAACCTAACCCACGTTGGCCCCTAACCTAACCCACGTTGGCCCCTAACCTAACCCACGTTGGCCCCTAACCTAACCCACGTTGGCCCCTAACCTAACCCACGTTGGCCCCTAACCTAACCCACGTTGGCCCCTAACCTAACCCACGTTGGCCCCTAACCTAACCCACGTTGGCCCCTAACCTAACCCACGTTGGCCCCTAACCTAACCCACGTTGGCCCCTAACCTAACCCACGTTGGCCCCTAACCTAACCCACGTTGGCCCCTAACCTAACCCACGTTGCACCTTAACCTAAGTTACGCTGCACCTTAACCTAAGTTACGCTGCACCTTAACCTAAGTTACGCTGCACCTTAACCTAAGTTACGCTGCACCTTAACCTAAGTTACGCTGCACCTTAACCTAAGTTACGCTGCACCTTAACATAAGTTACGCTGCAACTTAACCTAAGTTACGCTGCACCTTAACCTAAGTTACGCTGCACCTTAACCTAAGTTACGCTGCACCTTAACCTAACTTACACTGCACCTTAACCTAACTTACACTGCACCTTAACCTAAGTTACACTGCACCTTAACCTAAGTTACACTGCACCTTAACCTAAGTTACACTGCACCTTAACCTAAGTTACACTGCACCTTAACCTAAGTTACACTGCACCTTAACCTAAGTTACACTGCACCTTAACCTAAGTTACACTGCACCTTAACCTAAGTTACACTGCACCTTAACCTAAGTTACACTGCACCTTAACCTAAGTTACACTGCACCTTAACCTAAGTTACACTGCACCTTAACCTAAGTTACACTGCACCTTAACCTAAGTTACACTGCACCTTAACCTAACTTACACTGCACCTTAACCTAACTTACACTGCACCTTAACCTAACTTACACTGCACCTTAACCTAACTTACACTGCACCTTAACCTAACTTACACTGCACCTTAACCTAACTTACACTGCACCTTAACCTAACTTACACTGCACCTTAACCTAACTTACACTGCACCTTAACCTAACTTACACTGCACCTTAACCTAACTTACACTGCACCTTAACCTAACTTACACTGCACCTTAACCTAACTTACACTGCACCTTAACTGTCACATGTAACGTCACAGGAATGTAGCTTTGCCTAACAGCAACCCTCTGAACATAGTTCACTGCTTGGATCCTCTGGTGTCATGTGTATTTCTTGATGCCATGGTGCGTACCCTCACATAAAGGTCTTTCGAGTGTTGCGTACTTTCTACACAGTCCCGCTAACCACTGGAAGGGTG
>NW_026062458.1:27500-35000 GCF_023897955.1 Schistocerca gregaria
GAGTCGATTCGCCCCTTTGGGCGCTCGGGCTCCCGGCAAGCGCGCGCGGTTCTTCCCGGATGACGGACCTACCTGGCCCGGCCCCGGACCCGCGCCGCTGTTGGCTCGGGATGCTCTCGGGCGGAATAATCGCTCCCGTCAGCGGCGCTTCAGCTTTGGACAATTTCACGACCCGTCTTGAAACACGGACCAAGGAGTCTAACATGTGCGCGAGTCATTGGGCTGTACGAAACCTAAAGGCGTAATGAAAGTGAAGGTCTCGCCTTGCGCGGGCCGAGGGAGGATGGGGCTTCCCCGCCCTTCACGGGGCGGCGGCCTCCGCACTCCCGGGGCGTCTCGTCCTCATTGCGAGGTGAGGCGCACCTAGAGCGTACACGTTGGGACCCGAAAGATGGTGAACTATGCCTGGCCAGGACGAAGTCAGGGGAAACCCTGATGGAGGTCCGTAGCGATTCTGACGTGCAAATCGATCGTCGGAGCTGGGTATAGGGGCGAAAGACTAATCGAACCATCTAGTAGCTGGTTCCCTCCGAAGTTTCCCTCAGGATAGCTGGTGCTCGTACGAGTCTCATCCGGTAAAGCGAATGATTAGAGGCCTTGGGGCCGAAACGACCTCAACCTATTCTCAAACTTTAAATGGGTGAGATCTCCGGCTTGCTTGATATGCTGAAGCCGCGAGCAAACGACTCGGATCGGAGTGCCAAGTGGGCCACTTTTGGTAAGCAGAACTGGCGCTGTGGGATGAACCAAACGCCGAGTTAAGGCGCCCGAATCGACGCTCATGGGAAACCATGAAAGGCGTTGGTTGCTTAAGACAGCAGGACGGTGGCCATGGAAGTCGGAATCCGCTAAGGAGTGTGTAACAACTCACCTGCCGAAGCAACTAGCCCTGAAAATGGATGGCGCTGAAGCGTCGTGCCTATACTCGGCCGTCAGTCTGGCAGTCATGGCCGGTCCTCGCGGCCGGCCGCGAAGCCCTGACGAGTAGGAGGGTCGCGGCGGTGGGCGCAGAAGGGTCTGGGCGTGAGCCTGCCTGGAGCCGCCGTCGGTGCAGATCTTGGTGGTAGTAGCAAATACTCCAGCGAGGCCCTGGAGGGCTGACGCGGAGAAGGGTTTCGTGTGAACAGCCGTTGCACACGAGTCAGTCGATCCTAAGCCCTAGGAGAAATCCGATGTTGATGGGGGCCGTCATAGCATGATGCACTTTGTGCTGGCCCCCGTTGGGCGAAAGGGAATCCGGTTCCTATTCCGGAACCCGGCAGCGGAACCGATACAAGTCGGGCCCCTCTTTTAGAGATGCTCGTCGGGGTAACCCAAAAGGACCCGGAGACGCCGTCGGGAGATCGGGGAAGAGTTTTCTTTTCTGCATGAGCGTTCGAGTTCCCTGGAATCCTCTAGCAGGGAGATAGGGTTTGGAACGCGAAGAGCACCGCAGTTGCGGCGGTGTCCCGATCTTCCCCTCGGACCTTGAAAATCCGGGAGAGGGCCACGTGGAGGTGTCGCGCCGGTTCGTACCCATATCCGCAGCAGGTCTCCAAGGTGAAGAGCCTCTAGTCGATAGAATAATGTAGGTAAGGGAAGTCGGCAAATTGGATCCGTAACTTCGGGATAAGGATTGGCTCTGAGGATCGGGGCGTGTCGGGCTTGGTCGGGAAGTGGGTCAGCGCTAACGTGCCGGGCCTGGGCGAGGTGAGTGCCGTAGGGGTGCCGGTAAGTGCGGGCGTTTAGCGCGGGCGTGGTCTGCTCTCGCCGTTGGTTGGCCTCGTGCTGGCCGGCGGTGCAGGATGCGCGCGCCTGCGCGGCGTTCGCGCCCCGGTGCTTCAACCTGCGTGCAGGATCCGAGCTCGGTCCCGTGCCTTGGCCTCCCACGGATCTTCCTTGCTGCGAGGCCGCGTCCGCCTTAGCGTGCTCCTCCGGGGGCGCGCGGGTGCGCGGATTCTCTTCGGCCGCCATTCAACGATCAACTCAGAACTGGCACGGACTGGGGGAATCCGACTGTCTAATTAAAACAAAGCATTGCGATGGCCCTAGCGGGTGTTGACGCAATGTGATTTCTGCCCAGTGCTCTGAATGTCAACGTGAAGAAATTCAAGCAAGCGCGGGTAAACGGCGGGAGTAACTATGACTCTCTTAAGGTAGCCAAATGCCTCGTCATCTAATTAGTGACGCGCATGAATGGATTAACGAGATTCCCGCTGTCCCTATCTACTCCAGAGAAAAGCGGTCTGCGCAGCGCCACCTGGGGGAGGTGTGTTGCCTCCCATAACTGGGTTAAAACCGCCAGGAGACCCTCTGATTCCCTGAAGTCAACGAACGCGTCGGGGCTCAGAGGAACCTGAGTGGGGCGGGGACCGTAATGTCCAATCTCGTGGCCTTGTCGTGGCTCTCTGGCTCAGTAACCCCCTTAGATGGGGCGAAGCTAACACGGGATGGGCCGTCCATGCATGACGTTAAACGGCTAGCCCTTAACTGGGTGCAATCCTCACGGTCCGCACTGGCCCACCGTTAATTAGCAAAAGCGGTGGGTGAGACATGGTCGGTCATGATCCCCCGGTACGTGTGGAGACCCCCCTGGGGAACGTAACTCGGGCTTGAGTGCCGCACCGTCTCGATGATGTCAAACTCCACAATATAAGACCCAGCTACCACCTTCAACATCTCTGGGCTGTGGATTTGTGAGGGTTGTCGTGTGTCAAGGTAGGACGTAAAACTCCCGTCGCGGCAAGACGTTAAGTGCCCCCAACCCAAGCGAAAGCAAAGGGTGCGTGGCGCAGGGGAAGCTGCGTAACGAGAGACACACCACCTGTCTCTCCTGAGTTGAGCGCGGCGGCTGGGCGAGGGTATGAGGGTAAGTCTCACGACGATCCTGGGGCCCTGCGGTCTGGCTGCTGCAGTTCCTCACGTCCTGGACGACGTTAAATGGTCCCCCAACCCAAGGCGAAAGCAAAGGGTGCATGGCGCAGGGGAAGCTGCGTCGCAAGGGACACAAGATCTGTCCCTCGCAGGGCAAACAACATCTCAGCTCTGCAAACCCCACGGCCACATTCGCTGGGGAGGGATCACGGCCCGAGCCGGCAAAGGCTCATCGCCGTGAACGGGATGTCCCGGACATGCTCCGTCAAGCCGGGGCATGGTGACATGTCCCCGGCTAGGTTAGATGGGGCCAGACCCCCGAAAGTCTGGGGGACCGACCCAGCACCTGGGTAGGACTGGGTTCTTGGCCTTTAGGTGGGAACTCGGCCGAGTAGGGGGCGAAGGCCGAGAGGTGAATCCGCCTCTCCGGAATGCGGTGGGCATTTGCCGGGGAGGGACGGGTGAAATCCCCAGTGATGTGGTTGTGGAAGGGGACTAGTGCGCTGGAAACGGCGTGTTAAACCCAGCAGCTCTTAAAGCTCTTGGTCAAGGGGCGGGACTGGTGAGCGAGCTGCAATTTGCCCCCCCCCATGCCAGAGAGGCCGGTCCGGGGTAAGAGACGGGCCTCCAATTTATCACTCTTCAATTCAATCAATGATGGCAGAAAACGTGGAGAGTGATACGGCGCTATTGGAGCAAGACGCTCCATTCGATGCAAGATCAAACGTCTCCGTCATGGAGCGACACGCCCATTTTCTTCGGCTTCTAGACCGAAGCGTTAAACATGGAAAGATCACCGCAGATCAAATCAGGGTGATCAAAGAGGAAGTTGCCAACTGGGCTCTGGCGCATGCCAAGCTCGAGGGGCAATATGAAGAGATAAAGGCGGAAAATGACCGCCTTAGAAAAGAGGCGGCAAAGCCCCAGAAGTCCTATGCTGCAGTTGCGGCAGCACCAATCACGACAAAACGTACGGTGCAAGATACGATAAAGCAGAACGTACAGAAAGCTGTCCCAACAGTCTTCATAAAGCCTAAGAAAGGGGACGATGTCAAAACGGCAAAAGCCAAGTTTGAAAAGAGTATAAACCCTAGAGTAGATAAAATCAAAATAAATCAGATAAGGACTACAAAAAACGTATTGATAGTCGAACTGGCCTCTACTGAGGACAGTGACAAACTAATGAACAATACTAAAATTCAGGAGTCATTTACATGCGAAAAGCCCAGAAAGCGAAGGCCACTTATGATGATGTACGATGTACCATCATATATGACCCAGGACGACGTGGCTGACTGTGTTTACGCACAGAATTTTGAGGACAAAATGACTCGCGAAGAATTCATAGAACAATTCAAGGTCCGCTTCAAGGCAGGTCCTCGTGACAGAAACACTGTGCACCATGCCATTGAAGTGTCACCGGAATTGCGTAAACAGATCATTACAACCAATAGACTATACGTAGGCTATAATGCAATATCCGTCAAGGACTATACTGCCCTTGCTAAATGTACCAAATGTCACGATTACGGACATGTTGCAAAATACTGTAGCTTCCTAAACCCAGTATGTGGGAATTGTGGAAGCGAAAAGCATGACAAAACAAAGTGCGATAAAGAAACGCCCACCTGCATCCCTTGTAAATACCGGAAACGCACCTGCAACACTCCCGGTAAGGAGTGTGCAACCTATAAAATAATGATACAGCGGCTCATACAGAGGACAGACTATGGCAACGCGCTATAGAGTCACTCGAAAATCACCGAGCAAACAGTTGCGAGATGCAGGTCGGTGGCGGAAGCTCAAGGAATCACAGGAATCTCTGCCCTCGGTGGTCGACGAGCGAGAGGAGGAGTGGAAGGTCTATTCTGTCTTAGTTCCAGACGTGCAACCGGAGATGCGGGACTTCTCCTGCCAGGTTGGGTCCTTCCTGGCCAATAGGAGGAGTCCTCCAGGAGATCCGGCGACCGAGCAGACCAACTTGGAGTCTACCTCTTCACAGAGTGGGGGCTTTCTCACGCGCAAGGAGGGAGAGACCTACACACTTCCTGTTCCGACAGAGCGGCCGGAGTCGACGGATTTCTCCTGTCAGGTCGGGGGTTTCCTGGCCACAGGGAGGGATCATCTAGGCTTCCGGGAGGTGGCGGTGACCGGCGGGGCGGCTTCATCCGCCGGGAGCGGGGGTTCCCGCTCGTCCTCGGGGGCGGAGTCGTCGTCGGCTGCCGCGCCAGTCTCTGCAGCAGAGCACCAGCAGACTCCAAAAATGACGCAAGAGGATGTTGAAACAATTCAAGTTGGAAAAATGTACACTCAGTGTCCACCAGGAGACACATACACCATTTGTGAGGAAACGTTAAGACTGTCAAGACTGGAGGAACCCACAGCCCTAAACGCGGCTCTGAGGCAGCTGGTGAGGGTCGGGCATCCTCGCGGAGAGAAGGTCACATTCCCGGCACTGGAGGATGCAGACTGTATTCATCTTGCCGCGTTAAATATTCCCACAGACTTCGAAAAATTACAAGACTTAGTGTCAAAATTATACATCAGACGGGGTCGGGAGTTTGATATTGACAAGACCTATAAAAACATGGTCAAGATGCACGGCAGGATTGGTTTTGATCCTGCCCAGGTATGGCCTGATAGCCATTTCTACACCAGACATCCGGACTAAGATAAAAGTCTTGCAAATAAATGCTATGAGGAGCTCCCTCGTAACTCAGGAGCTCCGAAAGATAGCGGAAGAAAAGAACATCGATGTTATGCTAATTCAAGAGCCAAGCTCTGCCTCCGGCAAGGTCACAGGCTTTCCCGTCACTGCCCAGGTAATATCAATGGGTCCAAATCCCATGTCAGCAATTGTCATTTACAACAAGTTAATTAAAACCACTGTCTTGACACAGTATTGCACCTCCCATGTAACGGTTGTGGAGATAAACTTTTATAATACATTTTGGTATATAATCAATATATACTGTCAATACAGGGATCCAATCAATATTTATCTTGGGCAGTTATCTACAGTATTGCGAGCCCTAGCAGGCAAAGCAATAATAATAGCAATGGACAGTAACGCAAAATCCCCCCTATGGCACAGCCAAGTTCAAGACCAAAGAGGACAGGCACTGGAAGATATAATTATGGAACATAATTTAAATGTTGTAAATCTCCCCGGCAACCCTCCTACCTACAGGAGCAGAGCTGGGGCAGCGTCCTTTATTGATGTCACGCTCTGTACAACAAACATTGTGAATACCATTCAAAATTGGCAGGTCAATGACAACATTACCACCAGTGATCATAACGCTATTGAATTTACGATAGCATCACAAGTGGAGCATGTGCCAGAGGGGTGGACAATGCAGTACGACTACGGGAGAGCAGACTGGGACCTGTTGGAGGCGGAGTTTCATCCTCCGGAGCTGGGAGACGGTCCTTTTGAAGTGGAGGAGGCCGTAGGGGCCTTAATTGTCTCAATCAGGGCGGCTTTGGCCGCGGCAATACCAACGCGAAGGCGCTTCATACGAAAAGCGACTTCTCCATGGACTCCAGAGCTCACCCGGCTCAGGCAGTCTATGAGAAGAGCACGAAGCAGCTATCAAAGGTCCTTCACCCAGGAGGAACGGCACTACCATCTTGCCCAGTATAGGAGAAGGAAATGGCTCTTCAAGGAGACTCTCCGACAACATCGCCAGCGGAGCTGGGAAGATTTTGTAAAGTCTCACCTGACTCTGGATCCATGGGGTACACCATACAAAATAGTTAGGGAAAAAATTCACTCACCAATGCATCTCTCGACTGTAAGAGTCGGCGACGCAGACAGAATGACACAGGACTGGTCAGAGACCGCTGAGGAGCTAATGAGGGTGCTCCTCCCAGACGATCGACCTGACACTGACACCGAGATGCAGCAGGAAATAAGACGGCAAGACCAGTTACACTACCACAACAACATACAGGTGTACCCCTACTCCATCGAGGAAGTGAAGGCAGCTATTCGCTCCTTTGCAAAGCGCAAGGCCCCGGGGCCGGATGCAATTCCTGCAGAAGTTCTGCAATGTATTGCAAACAAACTGGCTCCGGGCCTCACGAAAATATACAACAGATGTATGGAAACACAGGTCTTCCCAACCTGCTGGAAGACGGCAGAGGTTATTATTATTAAAAAGGCTCCTGATAAGGACCCAATGATGCCCAAATCCTACCGTCCGATTTGTCTCCTGGACGTCTTGGGAAAGACATTTGAGAAGCTGCTGGTCTCTAGACTGTCTAGTCATAGAGTCCTACGTGGAATGAGTGACTCGCAATACGGATTCCGAGCTCGAAAGTCAACTTCTGATGCTATCAACAAAGTCGTAAGTATTGTACACTCATCCACGCGGAAGTACGTCCTCGGAGTTATGGTGGATATTTCGGGTGCCTTCGACAATCTGTGGTGGCCGGCGCTCTTCTCTCGACTTCGAGAGTTGGAGTGCCCGGCGGCGCTATATGGTTGTCTGAAGGACTACTGCAGAAATAGAGTCGCCAGAATCACGGCTCCTGGTGTCGTGGTGTCTAAGAACATCTCAAAGGGCTGTCCACAGGGATCTGTGTGCGGCCCTTTATTCTGGGACGTGAATATGGACCCATTACTGAACACACTAGAAAGGA
>NW_026062458.1:40000-42500 GCF_023897955.1 Schistocerca gregaria
CTAACCCACGTTGGCCCTTAACCTAACCCACGTTGGCCCTTAACCTAACCCACGTTGGCCCTTAACCTAACCCACGTTGGCCCTTAACCTAACCCACGTTGGCCCTTAACCTAACCCACGTTGGCCCTTAACCTAACCCACGTTGGCCCCTAACCTAACCCACGTTGGCCCCTAACCTAACCCACGTTGGCCCCTAACCTAACCCACGTTGGCCCCTAACCTAACCCACGTTGGCCCCTAACCTAACCCACGTTGGCCCCTAACCTAACCCACGTTGGCCCCTAACCTAACCCACGTTGGCCCCTAACCGAACCCACGTTGGCCCCTAACCTAACCCACGTTGGCCCCTAACCTAACCCACGTTGGCCCCTAACCTAACCCACGTTGGCCCCTAACCTAACCCACGTTGGCCCCTAACCTAACCCACGTTGGCCCCTAACCTAACCCACGTTGGCCCCTAACCTAACCCACGTTGGCCCCTAACCTAACCCACGTTGGCCCCTAACCTAACCCACGTTGGCCCCTAACCTAACCCACGCTGCACCTTAACCTAAGTTACGCTGCACCTTAACCTAAGTTACGCTGCACCTTAACCTAAGTTACGCTGCACCTTAACCTAAGTTACGCTGCACCTTAACCTAAGTTACGCTGCACCTTAACCTAAGTTACGCTGCACCTTAACCTAAGTTACGCTGCACCTTAACCTAAGTTACGCTGCACCTTAACCTAAGTTACGCTGCACCTTAACCTAAGTTACGCTGCACCTTAACCTAACTTACACTGCACCTTAACCTAACTTACACTGCACCTTAACCTAAGTTACACTGCACCTTAACCTAAGTTACACTGCACCTTAACCTAAGTTACACTGCACCTTAACCTAAGTTACACTGCACCTTAACCTAAGTTACACTGCACCTTAACCTAAGTTACACTGCACCTTAACCTAAGTTACACTGCACCTTAACCTAAGTTACACTGCACCTTAACCTAAGTTACACTGCACCTTAACCTAAGTTACACTGCACCTTAACCTAAGTTACACTGCACCTTAACCTAAGTTACACTGCACCTTAACCTAAGTTACACTGCACCTTAACCTAAGTTACACTGCACCTTAACCTAACTTACACTGCACCTTAACCTAACTTACACTGCACCTTAACCTAACTTACACTGCACCTTAACCTAACTTACACTGCACCTTAACCTAACTTACACTGCACCTTAACCTAACTTACACTGCACCTTAACCTAACTTACACTGCACCTTAACCTAACTTACACTGCACCTTAACCTAACTTACACTGCACCTTAACCTAACTTACACTGCACCTTAACCTAACTTACACTGCACCTTAACTACACTAGATCGCGTGTTCAGGAATGTAGCTTTGCCTAACAGCAACCCTCTGAACATAGTTCACTGCTTGGATCCTCTGGTGTCATGTGTATTTCTTGATGCCATGGTGCGTACCCTCACATAAAGGTCTTTCGAGTGTTGCGTACTTTCTACACAGTCCCGCTAACCACTGGAAGGGTGTACCGCTACAGAACGAATATCGCCCTCCCCTCCTGCCCTTCCAAGCTGGTCGGTCAGGCGTTTGTTTGTGAAATGAGCCTTGCAGCTGTTCAGTTGCATTCGGTTGTCGATGCAGTCAGTGTACGTTGTGGTACGGCCTGTGTGGACTGTCCGCTGATGTACGCGTAACCCACACTGATCATCCGTCGTTACGTACTGAGTGACATAATGTGGCACATGCTTGACCGTACACCGGCTGCGCCCTACAATGGCGAATCATAAGGGCCATATGTTGTGCACGATGCTACTTGTCTCGTCTCCCCATTACAGCGAGATTGCACTGTTGTACGCCGTACAGACATGTGGTAAGTAGGTACGGACGAAAGTATTGCATGTTGGCCCCCCCCCCCCCTCCTCCCTCTGCCGGGAATCAGCGTGAGCCGTCTGTTGATGTAGCGACGAGGGTTTTCCTATTTAATCGTATTGCCCCACACAACATGATAGCACGGTGGACCGCGTTCCACATCTGCGACATGCTACAGAGGCCGGTTGACAGTCGACCGCGCAAGGGACATTGCACACGTGCGCGGACCATCTTCCACGTGTTCTCTCGTGTACATGCCGCAGTGTGTATGTGGGCTGATGTAGCGTGTCGTGACACATAACATGCAGGCATGCCAGAATCGTAGATTTCGCAAATGTAGATTGACGTATACGTTTGCTGCCAAAGATCCGCAAATGAACTGGAAATCAGTTGTTGAGCGGTTGTTCGCGCTGCAGGTGCATCGGTGATAGCGACGATCGGTACATCTGTGAACCGGTTGTTTCGGCGGTACCCGCCATGCCCCCGAACCTGAGTTGGCCATGTGGGTATGAAGCGATACGAGGCTGTGGCTTGGCGGGACAGTCCCCGGCCGGTGAGGGGGGGCCGCCCGGCGTGCTGGCCGCGCGCTGCGTGAGCGCACGCACTACAGCCG
>NW_026062458.1:52500-55000 GCF_023897955.1 Schistocerca gregaria
TAAGTTACGCTGCACCTTAACCTAAGTTACGCTGCACCTTAACCTAAGTTACGCTGCACCTTAACCTAAGTTACGCTGCACCTTAACCTAAGTTACGCTGCACCTTAACCTAACTTACACTGCACCTTAACCTAACTTACACTGCACCTTAACCTAAGTTACACTGCACCTTAACCTAAGTTACACTGCACCTTAACCTAAGTTACACTGCACCTTAACCTAAGTTACACTGCACCTTAACCTAAGTTACACTGCACCTTAACCTAAGTTACACTGCACCTTAACCTAAGTTACACTGCACCTTAACCTAAGTTACACTGCACCTTAACCTAAGTTACACTGCACCTTAACCTAAGTTACACTGCACCTTAACCTAAGTTACACTGCACCTTAACCTAAGTTACACTGCACCTTAACCTAAGTTACACTGCACCTTAACCTAAGTTACACTGCACCTTAACCTAACTTACACTGCACCTTAACCTAACTTACACTGCACCTTAACCTAACTTACACTGCACCTTAACCTAACTTACACTGCACCTTAACCTAACTTACACTGCACCTTAACCTAACTTACACTGCACCTTAACCTAACTTACACTGCACCTTAACCTAACTTACACTGCACCTTAACCTAACTTACACTGCACCTTAACCTAACTTACACTGCACCTTAACCTAACTTACACTGCACCTTAACTGTCACATGTAACGTCACAGGAATGTAGCTTTGCCTAACAGCAACCCTCTGAACATAGTTCACTGCTTGGATCCTCTGGTGTCATGTGTATTTCTTGATGCCATGGTGCGTACCCTCACATAAAGGTCTTTCGAGTGTTGCGTACTTTCTACACAGTCCCGCTAACCACTGGAAGGGTGTACCGCTACAGAACGAATATCGCCCTCCCCTCCTGCCCTTCCAAGCTGGTCGGTCAGGCGTTTGTTTGTGAAATGAGCCTTGCAGCTGTTCAGTTGCATTCGGTTGTCGATGCAGTCAGTGTACGTTGTGGTACGGCCTGTGTGGACTGTCCGCTGATGTACGCGTAACCCACACTGATCATCCGTCGTTACGTACTGAGTGACATAATGTGGCACATGCTTGACCGTACACCGGCTGCGCCCTACAATGGCGAATCATAAGGGCCATATGTTGTGCACGATGCTACTTGTCTCGTCTCCCCATTACAGCGAGATTGCACTGTTGTACGCCGTACAGACATGTGGTAAGTAGGTACGGACGAAAGTATTGCATGTTGGCCCCCCCCCCCCCTCCTCCCTCTGCCGGGAATCAGCGTGAGCCGTCTGTTGATGTAGCGACGAGGGTTTTCCTATTTAATCGTATTGCCCCACACAACATGATAGCACGGTGGACCGCGTTCCACATCTGCGACATGCTACAGAGGCCGGTTGACAGTCGACCGCGCAAGGGACATTGCACACGTGCGCGGACCATCTTCCACGTGTTCTCTCGTGTACATGCCGCAGTGTGTATGTGGGCTGATGTAGCGTGTCGTGACACATAACATGCAGGCATGCCAGAATCGTAGATTTCGCAAATGTAGATTGACGTATACGTTTGCTGCCAAAGATCCGCAAATGAACTGGAAATCAGTTGTTGAGCGGTTGTTCGCGCTGCAGGTGCATCGGTGATAGCGACGATCGGTACATCTGTGAACCGGTTGTTTCGGCGGTACCCGCCATGCCCCCGAACCTGAGTTGGCCATGTGGGTATGAAGCGATACGAGGCTGTGGCTTGGCGGGACAGTCCCCGGCCGGTGAGGGGGGGCCGCCCGGCGTGCTGGCCGCGCGCTGCGTGAGCGCACGCACTACAGCCGGCTGGTGGGGGGCGCCCAGTGGCAGGAGCGCCGGCCGACGGGCCCGGCTGGCGTCCCAGCTATGCGCCGGCGCACCCTGCGCGCGGCGCCAGGCGGCCAAAGTGGGTTCTGTCGAGCCCGGTGCGAAGCGCGGTGGACATCTGCAGTGTGCTGGTCCGATTGCGGACTGTGTGCGTTGAGGATGCGCCGCCGCCCGGCACTCGGCGTCGCGACGCCGTCTGCTGCTCGGTCGCCCCCAGCGGTTCTCGCAGGTGGTTTGTATCGCAGCTCTGCGGACGTGTTGGCGCGTGCGCTGTGCTGGGAGAGTTCGCTTCTGCACCCAAGTGGGGCTTTGCCCTTCTGTGGCGCTGGCGTTGGAGCTGCCGGTCACCGTAGGTGGCGCGTGTTGTTTCCCGCCGGCAATGCCACGACAGCACGCTCCCGGGCCTCTGTCGGCAGCGGCAAGCTCAGTTGGGAGCACGGGTGTTCGCACTGAAAGCGTCTACTCGCCTATCTCCGGGCGATTGCGCCTCTCTCGAACCCGACCAAGTACTTAGGACGGCGCTGCGCGCCGCCGGGACCTGAGAGGGTTTCGAGGTGTATCGTGCAGGGGAGCTCAGCCTCCTCCTGTTTGCAGAATAATTGAGCGGACGCTTGCGTGTTCGCGCGGGCCCTCGGGACAC
>NW_026062458.1:65000-66554 GCF_023897955.1 Schistocerca gregaria
CTGCACCTTAACCTAACTTACACTGCACCTTAACCTAACTTACACTGCACCTTAACCTAACTTACACTGCACCTTAACCTAACTTACACTGCACCTTAACCTAACTTACACTGCACCTTAACCTAACTTACACTGCACCTTAACCTAACTTACACTGCACCTTAACTGTCACATGTAACGTCACAGGAATGTAGCTTTGCCTAACAGCAACCCTCTGAACATAGTTCACTGCTTGGATCCTCTGGTGTCATGTGTATTTCTTGATGCCATGGTGCGTACCCTCACATAAAGGTCTTTCGAGTGTTGCGTACTTTCTACACAGTCCCGCTAACCACTGGAAGGGTGTACCGCTACAGAACGAATATCGCCCTCCCCTCCTGCCCTTCCAAGCTGGTCGGTCAGGCGTTTGTTTGTGAAATGAGCCTTGCAGCTGTTCAGTTGCATTCGGTTGTCGATGCAGTCAGTGTACGTTGTGGTACGGCCTGTGTGGACTGTCCGCTGATGTACGCGTAACCCACACTGATCATCCGTCGTTACGTACTGAGTGACATAATGTGGCACATGCTTGACCGTACACCGGCTGCGCCCTACAATGGCGAATCATAAGGGCCATATGTTGTGCACGATGCTACTTGTCTCGTCTCCCCATTACAGCGAGATTGCACTGTTGTACGCCGTACAGACATGTGGTAAGTAGGTACGGACGAAAGTATTGCATGTTGGCCCCCCCCCCCCCCCTCCTCCCTCTGCCGGGAATCAGCGTGAGCCGTCTGTTGATGTAGCGACGAGGGTTTTCCTATTTAATCGTATTGCCCCACACAACATGATAGCACGGTGGACCGCGTTCCACATCTGCGACATGCTACAGAGGCCGGTTGACAGTCGACCGCGCAAGGGACATTGCACACGTGCGCGGACCATCTTCCACGTGTTCTCTCGTGTACATGCCGCAGTGTGTATGTGGGCTGATGTAGCGTGTCGTGACACATAACATGCAGGCATGCCAGAATCGTAGATTTCGCAAATGTAGATTGACGTATACGTTTGCTGCCAAAGATCCGCAAATGAACTGGAAATCAGTTGTTGAGCGGTTGTTCGCGCTGCAGGTGCATCGGTGATAGCGACGATCGGTACATCTGTGAACCGGTTGTTTCGGCGGTACCCGCCATGCCCCCGAACCTGAGTTGGCCATGTGGGTATGAAGCGATACGAGGCTGTGGCTTGGCGGGACAGTCCCCGGCCGGTGAGGGGGGGGCCGCCCGGCGTGCTGGCCGCGCGCTGCGTGAGCGCACGCACTACAGCCGGCTGGTGGGGGGCGCCCAGTGGCAGGAGCGCCGGCCGACGGGCCCGGCTGGCGTCCCAGCTATGCGCCGGCGCACCCTGCGCGCGGCGCCAGGCGGCCAAAGTGGGTTCTGTCGAGCCCGGTGCGAAGCGCGGTGGACATCTGCAGTGTGCTGGTCCGATTGCGGACTGTGTGCGTTGAGGATGCGCCGCCGCCCGGCACTCGGCGTCGCGACGCCGTCTGCTGCTCGGTCGCCCCCAGCGGTTCTCGCA
>NW_026062459.1:0-5000 GCF_023897955.1 Schistocerca gregaria
ACACTAGATCGCGTGTTAGACCAGCACACTGCAGATGTCCACCGCGCTTCGCACCGGGCTCGGCTGAACCAACTTTGGCCGCCAGGCGCCGCGTGCAGGGTGCGCCGCAGCGTAGCTGCGCCGCCTGCCGGGCCCGTCGGCTGGCGCTCCTGCCACTCGGGCGCCCCCCACCAGGCCGCCTGTTGCGCGTGCGCCCACGCAGCGCGCGGCCAACACGCCGGGCGGCCCCCCTTCACCGGCCGGGAACAGTCCCACCAAGCCACCGCCGCGTATCGCTTCATACCCACATGGGCCTAGTCACGCGTGTGGATGTGGCGGGTACCGCTGAAACAACCGGTTAATAGCTGTACCGATCGTCGCCATCACAGATTCACCTCCAGCGTGAACAACCGCTCAACAACGGATTTCCAGTTCATTTGCGTATCTTGGGCAGTAAACGTAGATGTCCACCTACATTTGCGAATTCAACAATTCTTGCATGCCAGGATGTCATGTGTCACGACACGCTACATCAGACCACATACACACTGCGACATGTGCAGAAGAGAACACGTGGAAGGTGGCCCGCGCACGTATGCGATGTACCTTCCGCGATCCACTGTCAACCGGCATCTGCGGCATGTCCCAGATATGGAACGCGGTCCACCAGGGTAGCACTTTGTGTGAGGCAATACGACAAAGTCGGAATACACGCGTCACTACATCAGACGGCTCACGCTGACCTGACCTGACCTGACTCACCGCACCACCACCCCCCAGCGACCCAGGGTGACATACAATGCGTTCGTACGTTCCTCCCACACGCCTCTACGGCGTACCACAGTGCAACCTAGCTGTTATTGGGAGACGAGACAAGTAGCATCAAGCACAACATATGGAAATTGAGATTCGACACCGTTGGGCACAGCCAGCGTACGGTCACACGTATCACACTACTTCACTCTGTACGTAACGACCGATGATCGGTACAGCGTGTGGGTTACGCGTACGACATCAGCGGACAATGGACACAGACCATACCACGACGTACACTGAGGGCGTCGACATCTGAATGCAACTGAACAGCTGCGAGGCTCATTTAACACTCAAACGCCAGACCGACCAGCTTGAGAGGACAGAGACACAAAGAGGGGGGACAGAGGGGGACAGAGGGGGGGGAGGGGGGGGGGTCGGCGATATAGTCCCTATTGCAGTACAATTGACAGTGGATAGCAGGAATATGTGGAAAGTAAGCAACACTCGCAAGACATCTACATGAGGATAACAACGACACCAGAGATTCCGAGCAGTGAACTATGTTAGGCAAAGGGACAACGTGGGTTAGGTTAAGGGACAACGTGGGTTAGGTTAAGGGACAACGTGGGTTAGGTTAAGGGACAACGTGGGTTAGGTTAAGGGACAACGTGGGTTAGGTTAAGGGACAACGTGGGTTAGGTTAAGGGACAACGTGGGTTAGGTTAAGGGACAACGTGGGTTAGGTTAAGGGACAACGTGGGTTAGGTTAAGGGACAACGTGGGTTAGGTTAAGGGACAACGTGGGTTAGGTTAAGGGGACAACGTGGGTTAGGTTAAGGGACAACGTGGGTTAGGTTAAGGGACAACGTGGGTTAGGTTAAGGGACAACGTGGGTTAGGTTAAGGGACAACGTGGGTTAGGTTAAGGGACAACGTGGGTTAGGTTAAGGGACAACGTGGGTTAGGTTAAGGGACAACGTGGGTTAGGTTAAGGGACAACGTGGGTTAGGTTAAGGGACAACGTGGGTTAGGTTAAGGGACAACGTGGGTTAGGTTAAGGGACAACGTGGGTTAGGTTAAGGGACAACGTGGGTTAGGTTAAGGGACAACGTCGGTTAGGTTAAGGGACAACGTCGGTTAGGTTAAGGGACAACGTCGGTTAGGTTAAGGGACAACGTCGGTTAGGTTAAGGGACAACGTCGGTTAGGTTAAGGGACAACGTCGGTTAGGTTAAGGGACAACGTGGGTTAGGTTAAGGGACAACGTGGGTTAGGTTAAGGGACAACTTGAGTTAGGTTAAGGGACAACTTGAGTTAGGTTAAGGGACAAATTGAGTTAGGTTAAGGGACAAATTGAGTTAGGTTAAGGGACAAATTGAGTTAGGTTAAGGGACAAATTGAGTTAGGTTAAGGGACAACTTGAGTTAGGTTAAGGGACAAATTGAGTTAGGTTAAGGGACAAATTGAGTTAGGTTAAGGGACAACTTGAGTTAGGTTAAGGGACAACTTGAGTTAGGTTAAGGGACAACTTGAGTTAGGTTAAGGGACAACTTGAGTTAGGTTAAGGGACAACTTGAGTTAGGTTAAGGGACAACTTGAGTTAGGTTAAGGGACAACTTGAGTTAGGTTAAGGGACAACTTGAGTTAGGTTAAGGGACAACTTGAGTTAGGTTAAGGGACAACTTGAGTTAGGTTAAGGGACAACTTGAGTTAGGTTAAGGGACAACTTGAGTTAGGTTAAGGGACAACTTGAGTTAGGTTAAGGGACAACTTGAGTTAGGTTAAGGGACAACTTGAGTTAGGTTAAGGGACAACTTGAGTTAGGTTAAGGGACAACTTGAGTTAGGTTAAGGGACAACTTGAGTTAGGTTAAGGGACAACTTGAGTTAGGTTAAGGGACAACTTGAGTTAGGTTAAGGGACAACTTGAGTTAGGTTAAGGGACAACTTGAGTTAGGTTAAGGGACAACGTGGGTTAGGTTAAGGGACAAATTGAGTTAGGTTAAGGGACAACTTGAGTTAGGTTAAGGGACAACTTGAGTTAGGTTAAGGGACAACTTGAGTTAGGTTAAGGGACAACTTGAGTTAGGTTAAGGGACAACTTGAGTTAGGTTAAGGGACAACTTGAGTTAGGTTAAGGGACAACTTGAGTTAGGTTAAGGGACAACTTGAGTTAGGTTAAGGGACAACTTGAGTTAGGTTAAGGGACAACTTGAGTTAGGTTAAGGGACAACTTGAGTTAGGTTAAGGGACAACTTGAGTTAGGTTAAGGGACAACTTGAGTTAGGTTAAGGGACAACTTGAGTTAGGTTAAGGGACAACTTGAGTTAGGTTAAGGGACAACTTGAGTTAGGTTAAGGGACAACTTGAGTTAGGTTAAGGGACAACTTGAGTTAGGTTAAGGGACAACTTGAGTTAGGTTAAGGGACAACTTGAGTTAGGTTAAGGGACAACTTGAGTTAGGTTAAGGGACAAATTGAGTTAGGTTAAGGGACAAATTGAGTTAGGTTAAGGGACAAATTGAGTTAGGTTAAGGGACAAATTGAGTTAGGTTAAGGGACAAATTGAGTTAGGTTAAGGGACAAATTGAGTTAGGTTAAGGGACAAATTGAGTTAGGTTAAGGGACAAATTGAGTTAGGTTAAGGGACAAATTGAGTTAGGTTAAGGGACAAATTGAGTTAGGTTAAGGGACAAATTGAGTTAGGTTAAGGGACAAATTGAGTTAGGTTAAGCGATAATCTGGTACAGCCACAGTTAGGTTAAGCGATAATCTGGTACAGCCACAGTTAGGTTAAGCGATAATCTGGTACAGCCACAGTTAGGTTAAGCGATAATCTGGTACAGCCACAGTTAGGTTAAGCGATAATCTGGTACAGCCACAGTTAGGTTAAGCGATAAACTGGTACAGCCACAGTTAGGTTAAGCGATAAACTGGTACAGCCACAGTTAGGTTAAGCGATAAACTGGTACAGCCACAGTTAGGTTAAGCGATAAACTGGTACAGCCACAGTTAGGTTAAGCGATAAACTGGTACAGCCACAGTTAGGTTAAGCGATAAACTGGTACAGCCACAGTTAGGTTAAGCGATAAACTGGTACAGCCACAGTTAGGTTAAGCGATAAACTGGTACAGCCACAGTTAGGTTAAGCGATAAACTGGTACAGCCACAGTTAGGTTAAGCGATAAACTGGTACAGCCACAGTTAGGTTAAGCGATAATCTGGTACAGCCACAGTTAGGTTAAGCGATAATCTGGTACAGCCACAGTTAGGTTAAGCGATAAACTGGTACAGCCACAGTTAGGTTAAGCGATAAACTGGTACAGCCACAGTTAGGTTAAGCGATAATCTGGTACAGCCACAGTTAGGTTAAGCGATAATCTGGTACAGCCACAGTTAGGTTAAGCGATAAACTGGTACAGCCACAGTTAGGTTAAGCGATAAACTGGTACAGCCACAGTTAGGTTAAGCGATAAACTGGTACAGCCACAGTTAGGTTAAGCGATAAACTGGTACAGCCACAGTTAGGTTAAGCGATAAACTGGTACAGCCACAGTTAGGTTAAGCGATAAACTGGTACAGCCACAGTTAGGTTAAGCGATAAACTGGTACAGCCACAGTTAGGTTAAGCGATAAACTGGTACAGCCACAGTTAGGTTAAGCGATAAACTGGTACAGCCACAGTTAGGTTAAGCGATAAACTGGTACAGCCACAGTTAGGTTAAGCGATAAACTGGTACAGCCACAGTTAGGTTAAGCGATAAACTGGTACAGCCACAGTTAGGTTAAGCGATAAACTGGTACAGCCACAGTTAGGTTAAGCGATAAACTGGTACAGCCACAGTTAGGTTAAGCGATAAACTGGTACAGCCACAGTTAGGTTAAGCGATAAACTGGTACAGCCACAGTTAGGTTAAGCGATAAACTGGTACAGCCACAGTTAGGTTAAGCGATAAACTGGTACAGCCACAGTTAGGTTAAGCGATAAACTGGTACAGCCACAGTTAGGTTAAGCGATAAAGTTGGTTAAATTTGGTATTGTGTGGGAAGGGGGCAGAGAGAGAGGGGGGGGGGGGTGGATAGTGGTGGCAGTACACGGATGCCTGAGTCACCGTCAGATACGTCACGTCGGTTCGATGCTTGTAGCAAGAGGCTGGCGGATGTGTGTCTCTCACTTCTGCAATTTTTCATGTGGTATAACACGAGGGCGGGGGATGATATTTGGTGCCCCTCTGTGTAGGATGTGTGTTGGTGGTGTTGATTTATCTG
>NW_026062459.1:15000-17500 GCF_023897955.1 Schistocerca gregaria
AGCAGGAATATGTGGAAAGTAAGCAACACTCGCAAGACATCTACATGAGGATAACAACGACACCAGAGATTCCGAGCAGTGAACTATGTTAGGCAAAGGGACAACGTGGGTTAGGTTAAGGGACAACGTGGGTTAGGTTAAGGGACAACGTGGGTTAGGTTAAGGGACAACGTGGGTTAGGTTAAGGGACAACGTGGGTTAGGTTAAGGGACAACGTGGGTTAGGTTAAGGGACAACGTGGGTTAGGTTAAGGGACAACGTGGGTTAGGTTAAGGGACAACGTGGGTTAGGTTAAGGGACAACGTGGGTTAGGTTAAGGGACAACGTGGGTTAGGTTAAGGGACAACGTGGGTTAGGTTAAGGGACAACGTGGGTTAGGTTAAGGGACAACGTGGGTTAGGTTAAGGGACAACGTGGGTTAGGTTAAGGGACAACGTGGGTTAGGTTAAGGGACAACGTGGGTTAGGTTAAGGGACAACGTGGGTTAGGTTAAGGGACAACGTGGGTTAGGTTAAGGGACAACGTGGGTTAGGTTAAGGGACAACGTGGGTTAGGTTAAGGGACAACGTGGGTTAGGTTAAGGGACAACGTGGGTTAGGTTAAGGGACAACGTGGGTTAGGTTAAGGGACAACGTGGGTTAGGTTAAGGGACAACGTGGGTTAGGTTAAGGGACAACGTCGGTTAGGTTAAGGGACAACGTCGGTTAGGTTAAGGGACAACGTCGGTTAGGTTAAGGGACAACGTCGGTTAGGTTAAGGGACAACGTCGGTTAGGTTAAGGGACAACGTCGGTTAGGTTAAGGGACGACGTGGGTTAGGTTAAGGGACAACGTGGGTTAGGTTAAGGGACAACTTGAGTTAGGTTAAGGGACAACTTGAGTTAGGTTAAGGGACAAATTGAGTTAGGTTAAGGGACAAATTGAGTTAGGTTAAGGGACAAATTGAGTTAGGTTAAGGGACAAATTGAGTTAGGTTAAGGGACAACTTGAGTTAGGTTAAGGGACAACTTGAGTTAGGTTAAGGGACAAATTGAGTTAGGTTAAGGGACAAATTGAGTTAGGTTAAGGGACAAATTGAGTTAGGTTAAGGGACAACTTGAGTTAGGTTAAGGGACAACTTGAGTTAGGTTAAGGGACAACTTGAGTTAGGTTAAGGGACAACTTGAGTTAGGTTAAGGGACAACTTGAGTTAGGTTAAGGGACAACTTGAGTTAGGTTAAGGGACAACTTGAGTTAGGTTAAGGGACAACTTGAGTTAGGTTAAGGGACAACTTGAGTTAGGTTAAGGGACAACTTGAGTTAGGTTAAGGGACAACTTGAGTTAGGTTAAGGGACAACTTGAGTTAGGTTAAGGGACAACTTGAGTTAGGTTAAGGGACAACTTGAGTTAGGTTAAGGGACAACTTGAGTTAGGTTAAGGGACAACTTGAGTTAGGTTAAGGGACAACTTGAGTTAGGTTAAGGGACAACTTGAGTTAGGTTAAGGGACAACTTGAGTTAGGTTAAGGGACAACTTGAGTTAGGTTAAGGGACAACTTGAGTTAGGTTAAGGGACAACTTGAGTTAGGTTAAGGGACAACGTGGGTTAGGTTAAGGGACAAATTGAGTTAGGTTAAGGGACAACTTGAGTTAGGTTAAGGGACAACTTGAGTTAGGTTAAGGGACAACTTGAGTTAGGTTAAGGGACAACTTGAGTTAGGTTAAGGGACAACTTGAGTTAGGTTAAGGGACAACTTGAGTTAGGTTAAGGGACAACTTGAGTTAGGTTAAGGGACAACTTGAGTTAGGTTAAGGGACAACTTGAGTTAGGTTAAGGGACAACTTGAGTTAGGTTAAGGGACAACTTGAGTTAGGTTAAGGGACAACTTGAGTTAGGTTAAGGGACAACTTGAGTTAGGTTAAGGGACAACTTGAGTTAGGTTAAGGGACAACTTGAGTTAGGTTAAGGGACAACTTGAGTTAGGTTAAGGGACAACTTGAGTTAGGTTAAGGGACAACTTGAGTTAGGTTAAGGGACAACTTGAGTTAGGTTAAGGGACAACTTGAGTTAGGTTAAGGGACAAATTGAGTTAGGTTAAGGGACAAATTGAGTTAGGTTAAGGGACAAATTGAGTTAGGTTAAGGGACAAATTGAGTTAGGTTAAGGGACAAATTGAGTTAGGTTAAGGGACAAATTGAGTTAGGTTAAGGGACAAATTGAGTTAGGTTAAGGGACAAATTGAGTTAGGTTAAGGGACAAATTGAGTTAGGTTAAGGGACAAATTGAGTTAGGTTAAGGGACAAATTGAGTTAGGTTAAGGGACAAATTGAGTTAGGTTAAGGGACAAATTGAGTTAGGTTAAGCGATAATCTGGTACAGCCACAGTTAGGTTAAGCGATAATCTGGTACAGCCACAGTTAGGTTAAGCGATAATCTGGTACAGCCACAGTTAGGTTAAGCGATAATCTGGTACAGCCACAGTTAGGTTAAGCGATAATCTGGTACAGCCACAGTTAGGTTA
>NW_026062459.1:22500-30000 GCF_023897955.1 Schistocerca gregaria
AGGGTTTCTCAAAATGTTCCTGACTGTTTGGTCTTGAATTTCAAGCCTTAGCTCTGAGGCGACTGGATCAAAGTCGGGACATTCAAACACTACGTGCTCGGGCGTCCCCACAGGGGCGCCACAAACGCACTCAGGTGTCGGACGACTTCCAATCCGATGGAGATACACAGGATATGGGCCGTGTCCTGTTAGAAAGTGTACAATGCCTTGAGAGGGGACGAAGTGTTTCATACGTATTCTTTCCTGAATACTTGGAAGGAGGTCATAGACACGCCTTCCTGTATCGGATGTATCCCATTGTTGTTGCCAGAGATTGATCGTTTTTTGTTTAATTTCTTTAACATTATTGAGGTGTTCACCCATTATTAATGTAACTTGTTGGTGTTTTCGTTTGGAAAGCCAGTACATTGCAGCCTGCTGTCTAATTAACAGATCTAAAGGGCAGAGTCCCATGATTAGACACAGTGCATCTGTTGGTGTTGTACCAAATGCGCCTACACACCTTAGTATTACATTACGCTGTATCCTTCTTACCATAGTGGCAGGCTTGACCTGAGTGAGTTTGTGGGCCCAGGCACTGGAGCCGTATCCCACAATTGGTACCAAGACACAGTTATTATACATTTTTGTTGCAATCGGAGGGAGATGGAAACGCCGTTGGGCTATACTTATTAATTTGTTTAATACTGCCAAGGCCTTGGAGGCAACGTGATTTATATGTGGAATGTAGCTCCAGGCTTCGTCTATGAAGACGCCCAAGTACTTTGCAGCGCGTGTTCTTGCGACTATACGGTTGTTTAATCTTATGATTGGGTCCCTGGCTAGTCTGCCTTTCAGCAAGATGAAACTTGATTTATGAGGCGCGATTTCCAGTTTTGAACTTTGACACCATTGTATCAGTGTTTCGGATACATGGGCCGCTCTTGTCTCAATCTCGGCACGGCTGTCACCCTCAACAAGAACGAGGAGGTCGTCTGCATACGCCACGACTCCTAATGTCATGTTGTTCCTTTCTAGTGTGTTCAGTAATGGGTCCATATTCACGTCCCAGAACAAAGGGCCGCACACAGATCCCTGTGGACAGCCCTTTGAGATGTTCTTAGACACCACGACACCAGGAGCCGTGATTCTGGCGACTCTATTTCTGCAGTAGTCCTTCAGACAACCATATAGCGCCGCCGGGCACTCCAACTCTCGAAGTCGAGAGAAGAGCGCCGGCCACCACAGATTGTCGAAGGCACCCGAAATATCCACCATAACTCCGAGGACGTACTTCCGCGTGGATGAGTGTACAATACTTACGACTTTGTTGATAGCATCAGAAGTTGACTTTCGAGCTCGGAATCCGTATTGCGAGTCACTCATTCCACGTAGGACTCTATGACTAGACAGTCTAGAGACCAGCAGCTTCTCAAATGTCTTTCCCAAGACGTCCAGGAGACAAATCGGACGGTAGGATTTGGGCATCATTGGGTCCTTATCAGGAGCCTTTTTAATAATAATAACCTCTGCCGTCTTCCAGCAGGTTGGGAAGACCTGTGTTTCCATACATCTGTTGTATATTTTCGTGAGGCCCGGAGCCAGTTTGTTTGCAATACATTGCAGAACTTCTGCAGGAATTGCATCCGGCCCCGGGGCCTTGCGCTTTGCAAAGGAGCGAATAGCTGCCTTCACTTCCTCGATGGAGTAGGGGTACACCTGTATGTTGTTGTGATAGTGTAACTGGTCTTGCCGTCTTATTTCCTGCTGCATCTCGGTGTCAGTGTCAGGTCGATCGTCTGGGAGGAGCACCCTCATTAGCTCCTCGGCGGTCTCTGACCAGTCCTGTGTCATTCTGTCTGCGTCGCCGACTCTTACAGTCGAGAGATGCATTGGTGAGTGAATTTTTTCCCTAACTATTTTGTATGGTGTACCCCATGGATCCAGAGTCAGGTGAGACTTTACAAAATCTTCCCAGCTCCGCTGGCGATGTTGTCGGAGAGTCTCCTTGAAGAGCCATTTCCTTCTCCTATACTGGGCAAGATGGTAGTGCCGTTCCTCCTGGGTGAAGGACCTTTGATAGCTGCTTCGTGCTCTTCTCATAGACTGCCTGAGCCGGGTGAGCTCTGGAGTCCATGGAGAAGTCGCTTTTCGTATGAAGCGCCTTCGCGTTGGTATTGCCGCGGCCAAAGCCGCCCTGATTGAGACAATTAAGGCCCCTACGGCCTCCTCCACTTCAAAAGGACCGTCTCCCAGCTCCGGAGGATGAAATTCCGCCTCCAACAGGTCCCAGTCTGCTCTCCCGTAGTCGTACTGCATTGTCCACCCCTCTGGCACATGCTCCACTTGTGATGCTATCGTAAATTCAATAGCGTTATGATCACTGGTGGTAATGTTGTCATTGACCTGCCAATTTTGAATAATATTCACAATGTTTGTTGTACAGAGCGTGACATCAATAGAGGACGCTGCCCCAGCTCTGCTCCTGTAGGTAGGAGGGTTGCCGGGGAGATTTACAACATTTAAATTATGTTCCATAATTATATCTTCCAGTGCCTGTCCTCTTTGATCTTGAACTTGGCTGTGCCATAGGGGGGATTTTGCGTTACTGTCCATTGCTATTATTATTGCTTTGCCTGCTAGGGCTCGCAATACTGTAGATAACTGCCCAAGATAAATATTGATTGGATCCCTGTATTGACAGTATATATTGATTATATACCAAAATGTATTATAAAAGTTTATCTCCACAACCGTTACATGGGAGGTGCAATACTGTGTCAAGACAGTGGTTTTAATTAACTTGTTGTAAATGACAATTGCTGACATGGGATTTGGACCCATTGATATTACCTGGGCAGTGACGGGAAAGCCTGTGACCTTGCCGGAGGCAGAGCTTGGCTCTTGAATTAGCATAACATCGATGTTCTTTTCTTCCGCTATCTTTCGGAGCTCCTGAGTTACGAGGGAGCTCCTCATAGCATTTATTTGCAGGACTTTTATCTTAGTCCGGATGTCTGGTGTAGAAATGGCTATCAGGCCATACCTGGGCAGGATCAAAACCAATCCTGCCGTGCATCTTGACCATGTTTTTATAGGTCTTGTCAATATCAAACTCCCGACCCCGTCTGATATATAATTTTGACACTAAGTCTTGTAATTTTTCGAAGTCTGTGGGAATATTTAACGCGGCAAGATGAATACAGTCTGCATCCTCCAGTGCCGGGAATGTGACCTTCTCTCCGCGAGGATGCCCGACCCTCACCAGCTGCCTCAGAGCCGCGTTTAGGGCTGTGGGTTCCTCCAGTCTTGACAGTCTTAACGTTTCCTCACAAATGGTGTATGTGTCTCCTGGTGGACACTGAGTGTACATTTTTCCAACTTGAATTGTTTCAACATCCTCTTGCGTCATTTTTGGAGTCTGCTGGTGCTCTGCTGCAGAGACTGGCGCGGCAGCCGACGACGACTCCGCCCCCGAGGACGAGCGGGAACCCCCGCTCCCGGCGGATGAAGCCGCCCCGCCGGTCACCGCCACCTCCCGGAAGCCTAGATGACCCCTCCCTGTGGCCAGGAAACCCCCGACCTGACAGGAGAAATCCGTCGACTCCGGCCGCTCTGTCGGAACAGGAAGTGTGTAGGTCTCTCCCTCCTTGCGCGTGAGAAAGCCCCCACTCTGTGAAGAGGTAGACTCCAAGTTGGTCTGCTCGGTCGCCGGATCTCCTGGAGGACTCCTCCTAATGGCCAGGAAGGACCCAGCCTGGCAGGAGAAGTCCCGCATCTCCGGTTGCACGTCTGGAACTAAGACAGAATAGACCTTCCACTCCTCCTCTCGCTCATCGACCACCGAGGGCAGAGATTCCTGTGATTCCTTGAGCTTCCGCCACCGACCTGCATCTCGCAACTGTTTGCTCGGTGATTTTCGAGTGACTCTATAGCGCGTTGCCATAGTCTGTCCTCTGTATGAGCCGCTGTATCATTATTTTATAGGTTGCACACTCCTTACCGGGAGTGTTGCAGGTGCGTTTCCGGTATTTACAAGGGATGCAGGTGGGCGTTTCTTTGTCGCACTTTGTTTTGTCATGCTTTTCGCTTCCACAATTCCCACATACTGGGTTTAGGAAGCTACAGTATTTTGCAACATGTCCGTAATCGTGACATTTGGTACATTTAGCAAGGGCAGTATAGTCCTTGACGGATATTGCATTATAGCCTACGTATAGTCTATTGGTTGTAATGATCTGTTTACGCAAATCCGGTGACACTTCAATGGCATGGTGCACAGTGTTTCTGTCACGAGGACCTGCCTTGAAGCGGACCTTAAATTGTTCTATGAATTCTTCGCGAGTCATTTTGTCCTCAAAATTCTGTGCGTAAACACAGTCAGCCACGTCGTCCTGGGTCATATATGATGGTACATCGTACATCATCATAAGTGGCCTTCGCTTTCTGGGCTTTTCGCATGTAAATGACTCCTGAATTTTAGTATTGTTCATTAGTTTGTCACTGTCCTCAGTAGAGGCCAGTTCGACTATCAATACGTTCTTTGTAGTCCTTATCTGATTTATTTTGATTTTATCTACTCTAGGGTTTATGCTCTTTTCAAACTTGGCTTTTGCCGTTTTGACATCGTCCCCTTTCTTAGGCTTTATGAAGACTGTTGGGACAGCTTTCTGTACGTTCTGCTTTATCGTATCTTGCACCGTACGTTTTGTCGTGATTGGTGCTGCCGCAACTGCAGCATAGGACTTCTGGGGCTTTGCCGCCTCTTTTCTAAGGCGGTCATTTTCCGCCTTTATCTCTTCATATTGCCCCTCGAGCTTGGCATGCGCCAGAGCCCAGTTGGCAACTTCCTCTTTGATCACCCTGATTTGATCTGCGGTGATCTTTCCATGTTTAACGCTTCGGTCTAGAAGCCGAAGAAAATGGGCGTGTCGCTCCATGACGGAGACGTTCGATCTTGCATCGAATGGAGCGTCTTGCTCCAATAGCGCCGTATCACTCTCCACGTTTTCTGCCATCATTGATTGAATTGAAGAGTGATAAATTGGAGGCCCGTCTCTTACCCCGGACCGGCCTCTCTGGCATGGGGGGGGGCAAATTGCAGCTCGCTCACCAGTCCCGCCCCTTGACCAAGAGCTTTAAGAGCTGCTGGGTTTAACACGCCGTTTCCAGCGCACTAGTCCCCTTCCACAACCACATCACTGGGGATTTCACCCGTCCCTCCCCGGCAAATGCCCACCGCATTCCGGAGAGGCGGATTCACCTCTCGGCCTTCGCCCCCTACTCGGCCGAGTTCCCACCTAAAGGCCAAGAACCCAGTCCTACCCAGGTGCTGGGTCGGTCCCCCAGACTTTCGGGGGTCTGGCCCCATCTAACCTAGCCGGGGACATGTCACCATGCCCCGGCTTGACGGAGCATGTCCGGGACATCCCGTTCACGGCGATGAGCCTTTGCCGGCTCGGGCCGTGATCCCTCCCCAGCGAATGTGGCCGTGGGGTTTGCAGAGCTGAGATGTTGTTTGCCCTGCGAGGGACAGATCTTGTGTCCCTTGCGACGCAGCTTCCCCTGCGCCATGCACCCTTTGCTTTCGCCTTGGGTTGGGGGACCATTTAACGTCGTCCAGGACGTGAGGAACTGCAGCAGCCAGACCGCAGGGCCCCAGGATCGTCGTGAGACTTACCCTCATACCCTCGCCCAGCCGCCGCGCTCAACTCAGGAGAGACAGGTGGTGTGTCTCTCGTTACGCAGCTTCCCCTGCGCCACGCACCCTTTGCTTTCGCTTGGGTTGGGGGCACTTAACGTCTTGCCGCGACGGGAGTTTTACGTCCTACCTTGACACACGACAACCCTCACAAATCCACAGCCCAGAGATGTTGAAGGTGGTAGCTGGGTCTTATATTGTGGAGTTTGACATCATCGAGACGGTGCGGCACTCAAGCCCGAGTTACGTTCCCCAGGGGGGTCTCCACACGTACCGGGGGATCATGACCGACCATGTCTCACCCACCGCTTTTGCTAATTAACGGTGGGCCAGTGCGAACCGTGAGGATTGCACCCAGTTAAGGGCTAGCCGTTTAACGTCATGCATGGACGGCCCATCCCGTGTTAGCTTCGCCCCATCTAAGGGGGTTACTGAGCCAGAGAGCCACGACAAGGCCACGAGATTGGACATTACGGTCCCCGCCCCACTCAGGTTCCTCTGAGCCCCGACGCGTTCGTTGACTTCAGGGAATCAGAGGGTCTCCTGGCGGTTTTAACCCAGTTATGGGAGGCAACACACCTCCCCCAGGTGGCGCTGCGCAGACCGCTTTTCTCTGGAGTAGATAGGGACAGCGGGAATCTCGAACACTAGATCGCGTGTTAGGCATTTGGCTACCTTAAGAGAGTCATAGTTACTCCCGCCGTTTACCCGCCGCCTTGCTTGAATTTCTTCACGTTGACATTCAGAGCACTGGGCAGAAATCACATTGCGTCAACACCCGCTAGGGCCATCGCAATGCTTTGTTTTAATTAGACAGTCGGATTCCCCCCAGTCCGTGCCAGTTCTGAGTTGATCGTTGAATGGCGGGCCGAAGAGAATCCGCGCACCGCCGCGCCCCCCGGAGGAGCACGCTAAGGCGGACGCGGCCTCGCTGCAAGGAAGATCCGTGGGAGGCCAAGGCACGGGACCGAGCTCGGATCCTGCACGCAGGTTGAAGCACCGGGGCGCGAAACGCCGCGCAGGCGCGCGCATCCTGCACCGCCGGCCAGCACGAGGCCAACCCAACGGCGAGAGCAGACCACGCCCGCGCTAAACGACCCCGCACTTACCGGCACCCCTACGGCACTCACCTCGCCCAGGCCCGGCACGTTAGCGCTGACCCACTTCCCGACCAAGCCCGACACGCCCCGATCCTCAGAGCCAATCCTTATCCCGAAGTTACGGATCCAATTTGCCGACTTCCCTTACCTACATCTATTCTATCGACAAGAGGCTCTTCACCTTGGAGACCTGCTGCGGATATGGGTACGAACCGGCGCGACACCTCCACGTGGCCCTCTCCCGGATTTTCAAGGTCCGAGGGAAGATCGGGACACCGCCGCAACTGCGGTGCTCTTCGCGTTCCAAACCCTATCTCCCTGCTAGAGGATTCCAGGGAACTCGAACGCTCATGCAGAAAAGAAAACTCTTCCCCGATCTCCCGACGGCGTCTCCGGGTCCTTTGGGTTACCCCGACGAGCATCTCTAAAAGAGGGGCCCGACTTATATCGGTTCCCGCTGCCGGGTCCGGAATAGGAACCGGATTCCCCTTTCGCCCAACGGGGGCCAGCACAAAGTGCATCATGCTATGACGGCCCCCATCAACATCGGATTTCTCCTAGGGCTTAGGATCGACTGACTCGTGTGCAACGGCTGTTCACACGAAACCCCTTCTCCGCGTCAGCCCTCCAGGGCCTCGCTGGAGTATTTGCTACTACCACCAAGATCTGCACCGACGGCGGCTCCAGGCAGGCTCACGCCCAGACCCTTCTGCGCCCACC
>NW_026062459.1:35000-40000 GCF_023897955.1 Schistocerca gregaria
AGCGTAGCTGCGCCGCCTGCCGGGCCCGTCGGCTGGCGCTCCTGCCACTCGGCGCCCCCCACCAGCCGCCTGTTGCGCGTGCGCCCACGCAGCGCGCGGCCAACACGCCGGGCGGCCCCCCTTCACCGGCCGGGAACAGTCCCACCAAGCCACCGCCGCGTATCGCTTCATACCCACATGGGCCTAGTCACGCGTGTGGATGTGGCGGGTACCGCTGAAACAACCGGTTAATAGCTGTACCGATCGTCGCCATCACAGATTCACCTCCAGCGTGAACAACCGCTCAACAACGGATTTCCAGTTCATTTGCGTATCTTGGGCAGTAAACGTAGATGTCCACCTACATTTGCGAATTCAACAATTCTTGCATGCCAGGATGTCATGTGTCACGACACGCTACATCAGACCACATACACACTGCGACATGTGCAGAAGAGAACACGTGGAAGGTGGCCCGCGCACGTATGCGATGTACCTTCCGCGATCCACTGTCAACCGGCATCTGCGGCATGTCCCAGATATGGAACGCGGTCCACCAGGGTAGCACTTTGTGTGAGGCAATACGACAAAGTCGGAATACACGCGTCACTACATCAGACGGCTCACGCTGACCTGACCTGACCTGACTCACCGCACCACCACCCCCAGCGACCCAGGGTGACATACAATGCGTTCGTACGTTCCTCCCACACGCCTCTACGGCGTACCACAGTGCAACCTAGCTGTTATTGGGAGACGAGACAAGTAGCATCAAGCACAACATATGGAAATTGAGATTCGACACCGTTGGGCACAGCCAGCGTACGGTCACACGTATCACACTACTTCACTCTGTACGTAACGACCGATGATCGGTACAGCGTGTGGGTTACGCGTACGACATCAGCGGACAATGGACACAGACCATACCACGACGTACACTGAGGGCGTCGACATCTGAATGCAACTGAACAGCTGCGAGGCTCATTTAACACTCAAACGCCAGACCGACCAGCTTGAGAGGACAGAGACACAAAGAGGGGGACAGAGGGGGACAGAGGGGGGGGAGGGGGGGGTCGGCGATATAGTCCTATTGCAGTACAATTGACAGTGGATAGCAGGAATATGTGGAAAGTAAGCAACACTCGCAAGACATCTACATGAGGATAACAACGACACCAGAGATTCCGAGCAGTGAACTATGTTAGGCAAAGGACAACGTGGGTTAGGTTAAGGGACAACGTGGGTTAGGTTAAGGGACAACGTGGGTTAGGTTAAGGGACAACGTGGGTTAGGTTAAGGGGACAACGTGGGTTAGGTTAAGGGACAACGTGGGTTAGGTTAAGGGACAACGTGGGTTAGGTTAAGGGACAACGTGGGTTAGGTTAAGGGACAACGTGGGTTAGGTTAAGGGACAACGTGGGTTAGGTTAAGGGACAACGTGGGTTAGGTTAAGGGACAACGTGGGTTAGGTTAAGGGACAACGTGGGTTAGGTTAAGGGACAACGTGGGTTAGGTTAAGGGACAACGTGGGTTAGGTTAAGGGACAACGTTGGGTTAGGTTAAGGGACAACGTGGGTTAGGTTAAGGACAACGTGGGTTAGGTTAAGGGACAACGTGGGTTAGGTTAAGGGACAACGTGGGTTAGGTTAAGGGACAACGTGGGTTAGGTTAAGGGACAACGTGGGTTAGGTTAAGGGACAACGTGGGTTAGGTTAAGGGACAACGTGGGTTAGGTTAAGGGACAACGTGGGTTAGGTTAAGGGACAACGTCGGTTTAGGTTAAGGGACATCGTCGGTTAGGTTAAGGGACAAACGTCGGTTAGGTTAAGGGACAACGTCGGTTAGGTTAAGGGACAACGTCGGTTAGGTTAAGGGACAACGTCGGTTAGGTTAAGGGACAACGTCGGTTAGGTTAAGGGACAACGTGGGTTAGGTTAAGGGACAACGTGGGTTAGGTTAAGGGACAACTTGAGTTAGGTTAAGGGACAACTTGAGTTAGGTTAAGGGACAAATTGAGTTAGGTTAAGGGACAAATTGAGTTAGGTTTAAGGGACAAATTGAGTTAGGTTAAGGGACAAATTGAGTTAGGTTAAGGGACAAATTGAGTTAGGTTAAGGGACAAATTGAGTTAGGTTAAGGGACAAATTGAGTTAGGTTAAGGGACAAAATTGAGTTAGGTTAAGGGACAAATTGAGTTAGGTTAAGGGACAACTTGAGTTAGGTTAAGGGACAACTTGAGTTAGGTTAAGGGACAACTTGAGTTAGGTTAAGGGACAACTTGAGTTAGGTTAAGGGACAACTTGAGTTAGGTTAAGGGACAACTTGAGTTAGGTTAAGGGACAACTTGAGTTAGGTTAAGGGACAACTTGAGTTAGGTTAAGGGACAACTTGAGTTAGGTTAAGGGACAACTTGAGTTAGGTTAAGGGACAACTTGAGTTAGGTTAAGGGACAACTTGAGTTAGGTTAAGGGACAACTTGAGTTAGGTTAAGGGACAACTTGAGTTAGGTTAAGGGACAACTTGAGTTAGGTTAAGGGACAACTTGAGTTAGGTTAAGGGACAACTTGAGTTAGGTTAAGGGACAACTTGAGTTAGGTTAAGGGACAACTTGAGTTAGGTTAAGGGACAACTTGAGTTAGGTTAAGGGACAACTTGAGTTAGGTTAAGGGACAACGTGGGTTAGGTTAAGGGACAAATTGAGTTAGGTTAAGGGACAACTTGAGTTAGGTTAAGGGACAACTTGAGTTAGGTTAAGGGACAACTTGAGTTAGGTTAAGGGACAACTTGAGTTAGGTTAAGGGACAACTTGAGTTAGGTTAAGGGACAACTTGAGTTAGGTTAAGGGACAACTTGAGTTAGGTTAAGGGACAACTTGAGTTAGGTTAAGGGACAACTTGAGTTAGGTTAAGGGACAACTTGAGTTAGGTTAAGGACAACTTGAGTTAGGTTAAGGGACAACTTGAGTTAGGTAAGGGACAACTTGAGTTAGGTTAAGGGACAACTTGAGTTAGGTTAAGGGACAACTTGAGTTAGGTTAAGGGACAACTTGAGTTAGGTTAAGGGACAACTTGAGTTAGGTTAAGGGACAACTTGAGTTAGGTTAAGGGACAACTTGAGTTAGGTTAAGGGACAACTTGAGTTAGGTTAAGGGACAACTTGAGTTAGGTTAAGGGACAACTTGAGTTAGGTTAAGGGACAACTTGAGTTAGGTTAAGGGACAACTTGAGTTAGGTTAAGGGACAACTTGAGTTAGGTTAAGGGACAACTTGAGTTAGGTTAAGGGACAACTTGAGTTAGGTTAAGGGACAACTTGAGTTAGGTTAAGGGACAACTTGAGTTAGGTTAAGGGACAACTTGAGTTAGGTTAAGGGACAAATTGAGTTAGGTTAAGGGACAAATTGAGTTAGGTTAAGGGACAAATTGAGTTAGGTTAAGGGACAAATTGAGTAGGTTAAGGGACAAATTGAGTTAGGTTAAGGGACAAATTGAGTTAGGTTAAGGGACAAATTGAGTTAGGTTAAGGGACAAATTGAGTTAGGTTAAGGGACAAATTGAGTTAGGTTTAAGGGACAAATTGAGTTAGGTTAAGGGACAAATTGAGTTAGGTTAAGGGACAAATTGAGTTAGGTTAAGGGACAAATTGAGTTAGGTTAAGCGATAATCTGGTACAGCCACAGTTAGGTTAAGCGATAATCTGGTACAGCCACAGTTAGGTTAAGCGATAATCTGGTACAGCCACAGTTAGGTTAAGCGATAATCTGGTACAGCCACAGTTAGGTTAAGCGATAATCTGGTACAGCCACAGTTAGGTTAAGCGATAAACTGGTACAGCCACAGTTATGGTTAAGCGATAAACGGTACAGCCACAGTTAGGTTAAGCGATAAACTGGTACAGCCACAGTTAGGTTAAGCGATAAACTGGTACAGCCACAGTTAGGTTAAGCGATAAACTGGTACAGCCACAGTTAGGTTAAGCGATAAACTGGTACAGCCACAGTTAGGTTAAGCGATAAACTGGTACAGCCACAGTTAGGTTAAGCGATAAACTGGTACAGCCACAGTTAGGTTAAAGCGATAAACTGGTACAGCCACAGTTAGGTTAAGCGATAAACTGGTACAGCCACAGTTAGGTTAAGCGATAAACTGGTACAGCCACAGTTAGGTTAAGCGATAAACTGGTACAGCCACAGTTAGGTTAAGCGATAATCTGGTACAGCCACAGTTAGGTTAAGCGATAATCTGGTACAGCCACAGTTAGGTTAAGCGATAAACTGGTACAGCCACAGTTAGGTTAAGCGATAAACTGGTACAGCCACAGTTAGGTTAAGCGATAATCTGGTACAGCCACAGTTAGGTTAAGCGATAATCTGGTACAGCCACAGTTAGGTTAAGCGATAAACTGGTACAGCCACAGTTAGGTTAAGCGATTAAACTGGTACAGCCACAGTTAGGTTAAGCGATAAACTGGTACAGCCACAGTTAGGTTAAGCGATAAACTGGTACAGCCACAGTTAGGTTAAGCGATAAACTGGTACAGCCACAGTTAGGTTAAGCGATAAACTGGTACAGCCACAGTTAGGTTAAGCGATAAAACTGGTACAGCACAGTTAGGTTAAGCGATAAACTGGTACAGCCACAGTTAGGTTAAGCGATAAACTGGTACAGCCACAGTTAGGTTAAGCGATAAACTGGTACAGCCACAGTTAGGTTAAGCGATAAACTACACACACGCGAGACAGATAGCGATAAACTGGTACAGCCACAGTTAGGTTAAGCGATAAACTGGTACAGCCACAGTTAGGTTAAGCGATAAACTGGTACAGCCACAGTTAGGTTAAGCGATAAACTGGTACAGCCACAGTTAGGTTAAGCGATAAACTGGTACAGCCACAGTTAGGTTAAGCGATAAACTGGTACAGCCACAGTTAGGTTAAGCGATAAACTGGTACAGCCACAGTTAGGTTAAGCGATAAACTGGTACAGCCACAGTTAGGTTAAGCGATAAACTGGTACAGCCA
>NW_026062459.1:45000-52365 GCF_023897955.1 Schistocerca gregaria
GTCCGTGTTTCAAGACGGGTCGTGAAATTGTCCAAAGCTGAAGCGCCGCTGACGGGAGCGATTATTCCGCCCGAGAGCATCCCGAGCCAACAGCGGCGCGGGTCCGGGGCCGGGCCAGGTAGGTCCGTCATCCGGGAAGAACCGCGCGCGCTTGCCGGGAGCCCGAGCGCCCAAAGGGGCGAATCGACTCCTCCAGATATACCGCCGAGCAGCCAGCCAGGACACCGGGGCTCTGCCCAACAGACGCGAACCGAGGCCCGCGGAAGGACAGGCTGCGCACCCGGGCCGTAGGCCGGCACCCAGCGGGTCGCGACGTCCTACTAGGGGAGAAGTGCGGCCCACCGCACACCGGAACGGCCCCACCCCGCGGCGAGTGGAAAGGCAACCGGACACGACCCCGCCGCGGATTGCTCCGCGCGGGCGGCCGGCCCCATCTGCCGAGGGCGGGGGCCAGTGGCCGGATGGGCGTGAATCTCACCCGTTCGACCTTTCGGACTTCTCACGTTTACCCCAGAACGGTTTCACGTACTTTTGAACTCTCTCTTCAAAGTTCTTTTCAACTTTCCCTCACGGTACTTGTTCGCTATCGGTCTCGTGGTCATATTTAGTCTCAGATGGAGTTTACCACCCACTTGGAGCTGCACTCTCAAGCAACCCGACTCGAAGGAGAGGTCCCGCCGACGCTCGCACCGGCCGCTACGGGCCTGGCACCCTCTACGGGCCGTGGCCTCATTCAAGTTGGACTTGGGCTCGGCGCGAGGCGTCGGGGTAGTGGACCCTCCCAAACACCACATGCCACGACAGGCGGCAGCCTGCGGGGTTCGGTGCTGGACTCTTCCCTGTTCGCTCGCCGCTACTGGGGGAATCCTTGTTAGTTTCTTTTCCTCCGCTTAGTAATATGCTTAAATTCAGCGGGTAGTCTCGCCTGCTCTGAGGTCGTTGTACGAGGTGTCGCACGCCACACCGCCAGCCGGCTGTGCACGCTACCGAGAAAGTACCGGTATGCGAACCGCCAGGCGACGGGCGCGCATCGCACGTTTAAGGAGACGCGGCCGGCCACACAGGCGACCACGACACTCCCACGTCTCCGAAGCGGGACAAACGCCGCGCGCTTCAGTATACGTAGCCGACCCTCAGCCAGACGTGGCCCGGGAACGGAATCCATGGACCGCAATGTGCGTTCGAAACGTCGATGTTCATGTGTCCTGCAGTTCACATGTCGACGCGCAATTTGCTGCGTTCTTCATCGACCCACGAGCCGAGTGATCCACCGTCCTGGGTGATCTTTTCCTTTTCAGTCTCCCACTGTCTCTTTCAAGACAGTAGCATTTGCGGGACTGAGGCGTCTGACGGCCCCTGTTCCACTATTTTTTTTGTGTCCAACGGCCTCACAGCCGATGGGCGTCGTACGGCTCCACACCGGAGCGGACAGGCACTCGGGCGAACGTCATTCAAAACCGGCGCCAGGCGCCAGGTACCGCAGGCCAGCCGCTCCAGAGCTTCAGCGCTCGTACCACACAACAACAACACTTCCGCTAGTTTTGAGAGGCACGCGTGGTTCCGCACGCGGCGCACGGCCACTGCCGTACAGGTAGCGTGTTGCGCGACACGACACGCACATCGAAAGACATGCAGTCTAGTCGGTAATGATCCTTCCGCAGGTTCACCTACGGAAACCTTGTTACGACTTTTACTTCCTCTAAATGATCAAGTTTGGTCATCTTTCCGGTAGCATCGGCAACGACAGAGTCGATGCCGCGTACCAGTCCGAAGACCTCACTAAATCATTCAATCGGTAGTAGCGACGGGCGGTGTGTACAAAGGGCAGGGACGTAATCAACGCGAGCTTATGACTCGCGCTTACTGGGAATTCCTCGTTCATGGGGAACAATTGCAAGCCCCAATCCCTAGCACGAAGGAGGTTCAGCGGGTTACCCCGACCTTTCGGCCTAGGAAGACACGCTGATTCCTTCAGTGTAGCGCGCGTGCGGCCCAGAACATCTAAGGGCATCACAGACCTGTTATTGCTCAATCTCGTGCGGCTAGAAGCCGCCTGTCCCTCTAAGAAGAAAAGTAATCGCTGACAGCACGAAGGATGTCACGCGACTAGTTAGCAGGCTAGAGTCTCGTTCGTTATCGGAATTAACCAGACAAATCGCTCCACCAACTAAGAACGGCCATGCACCACCACCCACCGAATCAAGAAAGAGCTATCAATCTGTCAATCCTTCCGGTGTCCGGGCCTGGTGAGGTTTCCCGTGTTGAGTCAAATTAAGCCGCAGGCTCCACTCCTGGTGGTGCCCTTCCGTCAATTCCTTTAAGTTTCAGCTTTGCAACCATACTTCCCCCGGAACCCAAAAGCTTTGGTTTCCCGGAGGCTGCCCGCCGAGTCATCGGAGGAACTGCGGCGGATCGCTGGCTGGCATCGTTTATGGTTAGAACTAGGGCGGTATCTGATCGCCTTCGAACCTCTAACTTTCGTTCTTGATTAATGAAAACATACTTGGCAAATGCTTTCGCTTCTGTTCGTCTTGCGACGATCCAAGAATTTCACCTCTAACGTCGCAATACGAATGCCCCCGCCTGTCCCTATTAATCATTACCTCGGGTTCCGAAAACCAACAAAATAGAACCGAGGTCCTATTCCATTATTCCATGCACACAGTATTCAGGCGGGCTTGCCTGCTTTAAGCACTCTAATTTGTTCAAAGTAAACGTGCCGGCCCACCGAGACACTCAACAAAGAGCACCCTGGTAGGATTTAAACGGGGTCCGCCTCGGGACGCGAAAGCACCCCTTCGGCTCGCCCCACCGGCAGGACGTCCCACGATACATGCCAGTTAAACACCGACGGGCGGTGAACCAACAGCGTGGGACACAAATCCAACTACGAGCTTTTTAACCGCAACAACTTTAATATACGCTATTGGAGCTGGAATTACCGCGGCTGCTGGCACCAGACTTGCCCTCCAATAGATACTCGTTAAAGGATTTAAAGTGTACTCATTCCGATTACGGGGCCTCGGATGAGTCCCGTATCGTTATTTTTCGTCACTACCTCCCCGTGCCGGGAGTGGGTAATTTGCGCGCCTGCTGCCTTCCTTGGATGTGGTAGCCGTTTCTCAGGCTCCCTCTCCGGAATCGAACCCTGATTCCCCGTTACCCGTTACAACCATGGTAGGCGCAGAACCTACCATCGACAGTTGATAAGGCAGACATTTGAAAGATGCGTCGCCGGTACGAGGACCGTGCGATCAGCCCAAAGTTATTCAGAGTCACCAAGGCAAACGGACCAGACAAGCCAATCCGATTGGTTTTGATCTAATAAAAGCGTCCCTTCCATCTCTGGTCGGGACTCTGTTTGCATGTATTAGCTCTAGAATTACCACAGTTATCCAAGTAACGTGGGTACGATCTAAGGAACCATAACTGATTTAATGAGCCATTCGCGGTTTCACCTTAATGCGGCTTGTACTGAGACATGCATGGCTTAATCTTTGAGACAAGCATATGACTACTGGCAGGATCAACCAGGGAGCTGCGTCAACTAGAGCTGAGCAGCCGGCCGCCCGGGAGTGTGTCCCGGGGGCCCGCGCGAACACGCAAGCGTCCGCTCAATTATTCTGCAAACAGGAGGAGGCCGAGCTCCCCTGCACGATACACCTCGAAACCCTCTCAGGTCCCGGCGGCGCGCAGCGCCGTCCTAGGTACTTGGTCGGTTTCGAGAGAGGCGCAATCGCCCGGAGTTAGGCGAGTAGACGGTTTTAGTGCGAACACCCTTGCTCCCAACTGAGCTTGCCGCTGCCGACAGAGGCCCGGGAGCGTGCTGTCGTGGCATTGCCGGCGGGAGACAACACGCGCCACCTATGGTGACCGGCAGCTCCAACGCCAGCGCCACACAAGGGCAAAGCCCCACTTGGGTGCAGAAGCGAACTCTCCCAGCACAGCGCACGCGCCAACACGTCCGCACAACTGCGATACAAACCACCTGCGAGAACCGCTGGGGCGACCGAGCAGCAGACGGCGTCGCGGCGCCGAGTGCCAGGCGGCGGCGCATCCTCAACGCACACAGTCCTCAATCAGACCAGCACACTGCAGATGTCCACCGCGCTTCGCACCGGGCTCGGCTGAACCAACTTTGGCCGCCAGGCGCCGCGTGCAGGGTGCGCCGCAGCGTAGCTGCGCCGCCTGCCGGGCCCGTCGGCTGGCGCTCCTGCCACTCGGCGCCCCCCACCAGCCGCCTGTTGCGCGTGCGCCCACGCAGCGCGCGGCCAACACGCCGGGCGGCCCCCCTTCACCGGCCGGGAACAGTCCCACCAAGCCACCGCCGCGTATCGCTTCATACCCACATGGGCCTAGTCACGCGTGTGGATGTGGCGGGTACCGCTGAAACAACCGGTTAATAGCTGTACCGATCGTCGCCATCACAGATTCACCTCCAGCGTGAACAACCGCTCAACAACGGATTTCCAGTTCATTTGCGTATCTTGGGCAGTAAACGTAGATGTCCACCTACATTTGCGAATTCAACAATTCTTGCATGCCAGGATGTCATGTGTCACGACACGCTACATCAGACCACATACACACTGCGACATGTGCAGAAGAGAACACGTGGAAGGTGGCCCGCGCACGTATGCGATGTACCTTCCGCGATCCACTGTCAACCGGCATCTGCGGCATGTCCCAGATATGGAACGCGGTCCACCAGGGTAGCACTTTGTGTGAGGCAATACGACAAAGTCGGAATACACGCGTCACTACATCAGACGGCTCACGCTGACCTGACCTGACCTGACTCACCGCACCACCACCCCCAGCGACCCAGGGTGACATACAATGCGTTCGTACGTTCCTCCCACACGCCTCTACGGCGTACCACAGTGCAACCTAGCTGTTATTGGGAGACGAGACAAGTAGCATCAAGCACAACATATGGAAATTGAGATTCGACACCGTTGGGCACAGCCAGCGTACGGTCACACGTATCACACTACTTCACTCTGTACGTAACGACCGATGATCGGTACAGCGTGTGGGTTACGCGTACGACATCAGCGGACAATGGACACAGACCATACCACGACGTACACTGAGGGCGTCGACATCTGAATGCAACTGAACAGCTGCGAGGCTCATTTAACACTCAAACGCCAGACCGACCAGCTTGAGAGGACAGAGACACAAAGAGGGGGACAGAGGGGGACAGAGGGGGGGGAGGGGGGGGGTCGGCGATATAGTCCTATTGCAGTACAATTGACAGTGGATAGCAGGAATATGTGGAAAGTAAGCAACACTCGCAAGACATCTACATGAGGATAACAACGACACCAGAGATTCCGAGCAGTGAACTATGTTAGGCAAAGGGACAACGTGGGTTAGGTTAAGGGACAACGTGGGTTAGGTTAAGGGACAACGTGGGTTAGGTTAAGGGACAACGTGGGTTAGGTTAAGGGACAACGTGGGTTAGGTTAAGGGACAACGTGGGTTAGGTTAAGGGACAACGTGGGTTAGGTTAAGGGACAACGTGGGTTAGGTTAAGGGACAACGTGGGTTAGGTTAAGGGACAACGTGGGTTAGGTTAAGGGACAACGTGGGTTAGGTTAAGGGACAACGTGGGTTAGGTTAAGGGACAACGTGGGTTAGGTTAAGGGACAACGTGGGTTAGGTTAAGGGACAACGTGGGTTAGGTTAAGGGACAACGTGGGTTAGGTTAAGGGACAACGTGGGTTAGGTTAAGGGACAACGTGGGTTAGGTTAAGGGACAACGTGGGTTAGGTTAAGGGACAACGTGGGTTAGGTTAAGGGACAACGTGGGTTAGGTTAAGGGACAACGTGGGTTAGGTTAAGGGACAACGTGGGTTAGGTTAAGGGACAACGTCGGTTAGGTTAAGGGACAACGTCGGTTAGGTTAAGGGACAACGTCGGTTAGGTTAAGGGACAACGTCGGTTAGGTTAAGGGACAACGTCGGTTAGGTTAAGGGACAACGTCGGTTAGGTTAAGGGACAACGTCGGTTAGGTTAAGGGACAACGTGGGTTAGGTTAAGGGACAACGTGGGTTAGGTTAAGGGACAACTTGAGTTAGGTTAAGGGACAAATTGAGTTAGGTTAAGGGACAAATTGAGTTAGGTTAAGCGATAATCTGGTACAGCCACAGTTAGGTTAAGCGATAATCTGGTACAGCCACAGTTAGGTTAAGCGATAATCTGGTACAGCCACAGTTAGGTTAAGCGATAATCTGGTACAGCCACAGTTAGGTTAAGCGATAATCTGGTACAGCCACAGTTAGGTTAAGCGATAAACTGGTACAGCCACAGTTAGGTTAAGCGATAAACTGGTACAGCCACAGTTAGGTTAAGCGATAAACTGGTACAGCCACAGTTAGGTTAAGCGATAAACTGGTACAGCCACAGTTAGGTTAAGCGATAAACTGGTACAGCCACAGTTAGGTTAAGCGATAAACTGGTACAGCCACAGTTAGGTTAAGCGATAAACTGGTACAGCCACAGTTAGGTTAAGCGATAAACTGGTACAGCCACAGTTAGGTTAAGCGATAAACTGGTACAGCCACAGTTAGGTTAAGCGATAAACTGGTACAGCCACAGTTAGGTTAAGCGATAAACTGGTACAGCCACAGTTAGGTTAAGCGATAATCTGGTACAGCCACAGTTAGGTTAAGCGATAACTGGTACAGCCACAGTTAGGTTAAGCGATAAACTGGTACAGCCACAGTTAGGTTAAGCGATAAACTGGTACAGCCACAGTTAGGTTAAGCGATAATCTGGTACAGCCACAGTTAGGTTAAGCGATAAACTGGTACAGCCACAGTTAGGTTAAGCGATAAACTGGTACAGCCACAGTTAGGTTAAGCGATAAACTGGTACAGCCACAGTTAGGTTAAGCGATAAACTGGTACAGCCACAGTTAGGTTAAGCGATAAACTGGTACAGCCACAGTTAGGTTAAGCGATAAACTGGTACAGCCACAGTTAGGTTAAGCGATAAACTGGTACAGCCACAGTTAGGTTAAGCGATAAACTGGTACAGCCACAGTTAGGTTAAGCGATAAACTGGTACAGCCACAGTTAGGTTAAGCGATAAACTGGTACAGCCACAGTTAGGTTAAGCGATAAACTGGTACAGCCACAGTTAGGTTAAGCGATAAACTGGTACAGCCACAGTTAGGTTAAGCGATAAACTGGTACAGCCACAGTTAGGTTAAGCGATAAACTGGTACAGCCACAGTTAGGTTAAGCGATAAACTGGTACAGCCACAGTTAGGTTAAGCGATAAACTGGTACAGCCACAGTTAGGTTAAGCGATAAAGTTGGTTAAATTTGGTATTGTGTATCTGTCTCGCGTGTG
>NW_026062460.1:0-10000 GCF_023897955.1 Schistocerca gregaria
CACACGCGAGACAGATAGGAACCGCAGGTTCGGACATTTGGTTCACGCACTCGGCCGAGCGGCCGGTGGTGCGAAGCTACCATCCGTGGGATTAAGCCTGAACGCCTCTAAGGCCGAATCCCGTCTAGCCATTGTGGCAACGATATCGCTAAGGAGTCCCGAGGGTCGAAAGGCTCGAAAGTACGTGACTTTACTAGGCGCGGTCGACCCACGTGGCGCCGCGCCGTACGGGCCCAACTTGTTTGCCGGACGGGGCACTCGGGCGGCGCTGTCTGGGATCTGTTCCCGGCGCCGCCCTGCCCCTACCGGTCGACCATGGGTGTCTATATTTCGATGTCGGGACTCGGAATCGTCTGTAGACGACTTAGGTACCGGGCGGGGTGTTGTACTCGGTAGAGCAGTTGCCACGCTGCGATCTGTTGAGACTCAGCCCTAGCTTGGGGGATTCGTCTTGTCGCGAGACGAGACCCCCGCGGCTGGGCGCCAGGGGCACGTGTGCCTTTGGCTTTGTTTTTGTTTTTTTTTTTATTTTGTCTCCCGTACCCCTGGGCGTATCGGTTGGGCCGGGAGGCCACCCACCCACCCACCCACCCACCCACCCACCCACCCACCCACCCACCCACTCCGCTGCATTCGGTGCGGCGGGCTGAGGCGTATCGGTTTTGCGGCCGCCTCCCCCTCCCCCGCCCCCGCACAACCACCCCCTCTCCCTTGTTCCCCTGGCGTGGGTGCTGCGATGGGTGCCGCCTCCGTGCGCGCGGGAGCGGCGGGGGCGGCGTCGGCGGCCGGGCGCGCAGTGTACTGCCGCACTACAGCATATCGCTTTGTCTGCCAGGCGGGCGTCGCGTGGAGGCGGCGGCGGCGTCGCGTGGGTGCCGTGCGGCGCCGCGTGGTAACGTAGCGCCCACCCGCAGTGCGGTGAACTACAATACCTCCACACCATGGATGTGAAATAAAATATAATAACACATGATGCTCCGCAAGAAAATAGACTTGGGATAGGGTGTGTCGTTGGCAAGTCCCCGGGGCGGTTAGTGTGGGTGGTGATAAGTCCGTAGGAGGGGAGCCACCTGTGCGAATGTCGGTAAACTAGTTTCGCATGTGGCCCACAGACTGTGCCTCCATCTACAGGAATCTCCCGAGACTAGGTCCGGCGCAGAACACGGCCACCTACTGGTCCGTCCCGACGACGATACCGCCCTCTATGAGACGGCCGGCGGACTATGATGTCGATGTCGCCTACAGCGCCCGCTTGACGACCCAGAGTAAAACGCCTGCTGCACCCCCTCTTCACGGCAGGTGACGCAAATCGAGTCAAAAGTGGTGGACCGACGGTCACTCCAGCCGCACCTGTGAATGCGCCACCCCCACCGCCCGACTCGCAACTCGAGCGGATGTACGGCGGACTTTTCCCGCAATCGTACATTGCAGTCCACCCCTATATCTTCCACTTCATGAAGAGTTATCTCCCAAAAGCCAAAGTCCCGCTGTCCCAATACATGCTCTGGACGGCGGGCCGCGAGACGTGACGCCCGGTGGCAAAGAGTGCGCCGCTGAGGATATAGAGGGTCCGTCCCCCCGCACAGTGGTGACGGTGTGCGGGTAGTGTTTCCGACACCGCTTCCTGCGGTGGCAACGCTGGGGCAGAGTCGATACTCGCCCACTGGTGGAAGGTAAGCATTCTGCTTTACATCAGTACATAACTAATATTTCAGTCGTCTGACGTCCCTGCTTAGTAAATGATGCAGGACCACATACATAGATGATACATACTGTAAACTGGGGAGGACAGTGTGAACCGCACTCGACCCAGTCACCCTATCTCACAGTCCACTCTGTGTGTAACAAAGCGAAAGCACCAAAGCACTATCGTTCAACAACATCCATTTTATCCTCGCTGCCACAGGACACTATCCAAAGAACGACAAGAGGAACGTCACGTCCACTAATAAGACAGAATGTCTCACACCCACCCGCAAACAACGCAGCTCAAATCAGCCAGCAACACCCACAGTGGTCCACCCAGTATCAACACAGGACGCAACGCCACGCCACAACACAAAAGGTACAAGTAATAAAATACCCTTTGGCCACACTCCTTATAAAGGCATCGAACCAACCCACCACCTGACACCAGCCAAACGTACATCCTGATTTGACACATCTCTGGCAACCTAACCCACGTTGGCCCTTAACCTAACCCACGTTGGCCCTTAACCTAACCCACGTTGGCCTTAACCTAACCCACGTTGGCCCTTAACCTAACCCACGTTGGCCCTTAACCTAACCCACGTTGGCCCTTAACCTAACCCACGTTGGCCCTTAACCTAACCCACGTTGGCCCTTAACCTAACCCACGTTGGCCCTTAACCTAACCCACGTTGGCCCTTAACCTAACCCACGTTGGCCCTTAACCTAACCCACGTTGGCCCTTAACCTAACCCACGTTGGCCCTTAACCTAACCCACGTTGGCCCTTAACCTAACCCACGTTGGCCCCTTAACCTAACCCACGTTGGCCCTTAACCTAACCCACGTTGGCCCTTAACCTAACCCACGTTGGCCCTTAACCTAACCCACGTTGGCCCTTAACCTAACCCACGTTGGCCCTTAACCTAACCCACGTTGGCCCTTAACCTAACCCACGTTGGCCCTTAACCTAACCCACGTTGGCCCTTAACCTAACCCACGTTGGCCCTTAACCCTAACCCACGTTGGCCCTTAACCTAACCCACGTTGGCCCTTAACCTAACCCACGTTGGCCCTTAACCTAACCCACGTTGGCCCTTAACCTAACCCACGTTGGCCCCTTAACCTAACCCACGTTGGCCCTTAACCTAACCCACGTTGGCCCTTAACCTAACCCACGTTGGCCCTTAACCTAACCCACGTTGGCCCTTAACCTAACCCACGTTGGCCTTAACCTAACCCACATTGGCCCTTAACCTAACCCACGTTGGCCCTTAACCTAACCCACGTTGGCCCTTAACCTAACCCACGTTGGCCCTTAACCTAACCCACGTTGGCCCTTAACCTAACCCACGTTGGCCCTTAACCTAACCCACGTTGGCCCTTAACCTAACCCACGTTGGCCCTTAACCTAACCCACGTTGGCCCTTAACCTAACCCACGTTGGCCCTTAACCTAACCCACGTTGGCCCTTAACCTAACCCACGTTGGCCCCTTAACCTAACCCCACGTTGGCACCTTAACCTAAGTTACGCTGCACCTTAACCCAAGTTACGCTGCACCTTAACCCAAGTTACGCTGCACCTTAACCCAAGTTACGCTGCACCTTAACCCAAGTTACGCTGCACCTTAACCCAAGTTACGCTGCACCTTAACCCAAGTTACGCTGCACCTTAACCCAAGTTACGCTGCACCTTAACCCAAGTTACGCTGCACCTTAACCCCAAGTTACGCTGCACCTTAACCCAAGTTACGCTGCACCTTAACCCAAGTTACGCTGCACCTTAACCCAAGTTACGCTGCACCTTAACCCAAGTTACGCTGCACCTTAACCCAAGTTACGCTGCACCTTAACCCAAGTTACGCTGCACCTTAACCCAAGTTACGCTGCACCTTAACCCAAGTTACGCTGCACCTTAACCCAAGTTACGCTGCACCTTAACCCAAGTTACGCTGCACCTTAACCCAAGTTACGCTGCACCTTAACCCAAGTTACGCTGCACCTTAACCCAAGTTACGCTGCACCTTAACCCAAGTTACGCTGCACCTTAACCCAAGTTACGCTGCACCTTAACCCAAGTTACGCTGCACCTTAACCCAAGTTACGCTGCACCTTAACCCAAGTTACGCTGCACCTTAACCCAAGTTACGCTGCACCTTAACCCAAGTTACGCTGCACCTTAACCCAAGTTACGCTGCACCTTAACCCAAGTTACGCTGCACCTTAACCCAAGTTACGCTGCACCTTAACCCAAGTTACGCTGCACCTTAACCCAAGTTACGCTGCACCTTAACCTAACTTACGCTGCACCTTAACCTAACTTACGCTGCACCTTAACCTAACTTACGCTGCACCTTAACCTAACTTACACTGCACCTTAACCTAACTTACGCTGCACCTTAACCTAACTTACACTGCACCTTAACTGTCACATGTAACGTCACAGGAATGTAGCTTTGCCTAACAGCAACCCTCTGAACATAGTTCACTGCTTGGATCCTCTGGTGTCATGTGTATTTCTTGATGCCATGGTGCGTACCCTCACATAAAGGTCTTTCGAGTGTTGCGTACTTTCTACACAGTCCCGCTAACCACTGGAAGGGTGTACCGCTACAGAACGAATATCGCCCTCCCCTCCTGCCCTTCCAAGCTGGTCGGTCAGGCGTTTGTTTGTGAAATGAGCCTTGCAGCTGTTCAGTTGCATTCGGTTGTCGATGCAGTCAGTGTACGTTGTGGTACGGCCTGTGTGGACTGTCCGCTGATGTACGCGTAACCCACACTGATCATCCGTCGTTACGTACTGAGTGACATAATGTGGCACATGCTTGACCGTACACCGGCTGCGCCCTACAATGGCGAATCATAAGGGCCATATGTTGTGCACGATGCTACTTGTCTCGTCTCCCCATTACAGCGAGATTGCACTGTTGTACGCCGTACAGACATGTGGTAGGTAGGTACGGACGAAAGTATTGCATGTTGGCCCCCCCCCCCCCCCCCCTCCTCCCTCTGCCGGGAATCAGCGTGAGCCGTCTGTTGATGTAGCGACGAGGGTTTTCCTATTTAATCGTATTGCCCCACACAACATGATAGCACGGTGGACCGCGTTCCACATCTGCGACATGCTACAGAGGCCGGTTGACAGTCGACCGCGCAAGGGACATTGCACACGTGCGCGGACCATCTTCCACGTGTTCTCTCGTGTACATGCCGCAGTGTGTATGTGGGCTGATGTAGCGTGTCGTGACACATAACATGCAGGCATGCCAGAATCGTAGATTTCGCAAATGTAGATTGACGTATACGTTTGCTGCCAAAGATCCGCAAATGAACTGGAAATCAGTTGTTGAGCGGTTGTTCGCGCTGCAGGTGCATCGGTGATAGCGACGATCGGTACATCTATGAACCGGTTGTTTCGGCGGTACCCGCCATGCCCCCGAACCTGAGTTGGCCATGTGGGTATGAAGCGATACGAGGCTGTGGCTTGGCGGGACAGTCCCCGGCCGGTGAGGGGGGGCCGCCCGGCGTGCTGGCCGCGCGCTGCGTGAGCGCACGCACTACAGCCGGCTGGTGGGGGGCGCCCAGTGGCAGGAGCGCCGGCCGACGGGCCCGGCTGGCGTCCCAGCTATGCGCCGGCGCACCCTGCGCGCGGCGCCAGGCGGCCAAAGTGGGTTCTGCCGAGCCCGGTGCGAAGCGCGGTGGACATCTGCAGTGTGCTGGTCCGATTGCGGACTGTGTGCGTTGAGGATGCGCCGCCGCCCGGCACTCGGCGTCGCGACGCCGTCTGCTGCTCGGTCGCCCCCAGCGGTTCTCGCAGGTGGTTTGTATCGCAGCTCTGCGGACGTGTTGGCGCGTGCGCTGTGCTGGGAGAGTTCGCTTCTGCACCCAAGTGGGGCTTTGCCCTTCTGTGGCGCTGGCGTTGGAGCTGCCGGTCACCGTAGGTGGCGCGTGTTGTTTCCCGCCGGCAATGCCACGACAGCACGCTCCCGGGCCTCTGTCGGCAGCGGCAAGCTCAGTTGGGAGCACGGGTGTTCGCACTGAAAGCGTCTACTCGCCCATCTCCGGGCGATTGCGCCTCTCTCGAACCCGACCAAGTACTTAGGACGGCGCTGCGCGCCGCCGGGACCTGAGAGGGTTTCGAGGTGTATCGTGCAGGGGAGCTCAGCCTCCTCCTGTTTGCAGAATAATTGAGCGGACGCTTGCGTGTTCGCGCGGGCCCTCGGGACACACTCCCGGGCGGCCGGCTGCTCAGCTCTCGTTGACGCAGCTCCCTGGTTGATCCTGCCAGTAGTCATATGCTTGTCTCAAAGATTAAGCCATGCATGTCTCAGTACAAGCCGCATTAAGGTGAAACCGCGAATGGCTCATTAAATCAGTTATGGTTCCTTAGATCGTACCCACGTTACTTGGATAACTGTGGTAATTCTAGAGCTAATACATGCAAACAGAGTCCCGACCAGAGATGGAAGGGACGCTTTTATTAGATCAAAACCAATCGGATTGGCTCGTCTGGTCCGTTTGCCTTGGTGACTCTGAATAACTTTGGGCTGATCGCACGGTCCTCGTACCGGCGACGCATCTTTCAAATGTCTGCCTTATCAACTGTCGATGGTAGGTTCTGCGCCTACCATGGTTGTAACGGGTAACGGGGAATCAGGGTTCGATTCCGGAGAGGGAGCCTGAGAAACGGCTACCACATCCAAGGAAGGCAGCAGGCGCGCAAATTACCCACTCCCGGCACGGGGAGGTAGTGACGAAAAATAACGATACGGGACTCATCCGAGGCCCCGTAATCGGAATGAGTACACTTTAAATCCTTTAACGAGTATCTATTGGAGGGCAAGTCTGGTGCCAGCAGCCGCGGTAATTCCAGCTCCAATAGCGTATATTAAAGTTGTTGCGGTTAAAAAGCTCGTAGTTGGATTTGTGTCCCACGCTGTTGGTTCACCGCCCGTCGGTGTTTAACTGGCATGTATCGTGGGACGTCCTGCCGGTGGGGCGAGCCGAAGGCGTGCTTGCGCGTCCCGAGGCGGACCCCGTTGAAATCCTACCAGGGTGCTCTTAGTTGAGTGTCTCGGTGGGCCGGCACGTTTACTTTGAACAAATTAGAGTGCTTAAAGCAGGCAAGCCCGCCTGAATACTGTGTGCATGGAATAATGGAATAGGACCTCGGTTCTATTTTGTTGGTTTTCGGAACCCGAGGTAATGATTAATAGGGACAGGCGGGGGCATTCGTATTGCGACGTTAGAGGTGAAATTCTTGGATCGTCGCAAGACGAACAGAAGCGAAAGCATTTGCCAAGTATGTTTTCATTAATCAAGAACGAAAGTTAGAGGTTCGAAGGCGATCAGATACCGCCCTAGTTCTAACCATAAACGATGCCAGCCAGCGATCCGCCGCAGTTCCTCCGATGACTCGGCGGGCAGCCTCCGGGAAACCAAAGCTTTTGGGTTCCGGGGGAAGTATGGTTGCAAAGCTGAAACTTAAAGGAATTGACGGAAGGGCACCACCAGGAGTGGAGCCTGCGGCTTAATTTGACTCAACACGGGAAACCTCACCAGGCCCGGACACCGGAAGGATTGACAGATTGATAGCTCTTTCTTGATTCGGTGGGTGGTGGTGCATGGCCGTTCTTAGTTGGTGGAGCGATTTGTCTGGTTAATTCCGATAACGAACGAGACTCTAGCCTGCTAACTAGTCGCGTGACATCCTTCGTGCTGTCAGCGATTACTTTTCTTCTTAGAGGGACAGGCGGCTTCTAGCCGCACGAGATTGAGCAATAACAGGTCTGTGATGCCCTTAGATGTTCTGGGCCGCACGCGCGCTACACTGAAGGAATCAGCGTGTCTTCCTAGGCCGAAAGGTCGGGGTAACCCGCTGAACCTCCTTCGTGCTAGGGATTGGGGCTTGCAATTGTTCCCCATGAACGAGGAATTCCCAGTAAGCGCGAGTCATAAGCTCGCGTTGATTACGTCCCTGCCCTTTGTACACACCGCCCGTCGCTACTACCGATTGAATGATTTAGTGAGGTCTTCGGACTGGTACGCGGCATCGACTCTGTCGTTGCCGATGCTACCGGAAAGATGACCAAACTTGATCATTTAGAGGAAGTAAAAGTCGTAACAAGGTTTCCGTAGGTGAACCTGCGGAAGGATCATTACCGACTAGACTGCATGTCTTTCGATGTGCGTGTCGTGTCGCGCAACACGCTACCTGTACGGCAGTAGCCGTGCGCCGCGTGCGGAACCACGCGTGCCTCTCAAAACTAGCGCAAGTGTTGTTGTGTGGTACGAGCGCTGAAGCTCTGGAGCGGCTGGCCTGCGGCACCTGGCGCCTGGCGCCGGTTTTGAATGACTTTCGCCCGAGTGCCTGTCCGCTCCGGTGTGGAGCCGTACGACGCCCATCGGCCGTCAGGCCGTTGGACACAAAGTAATGGAACAGGGGCCGTCAAACGCCTCAGTCCCGCCTCTGCAACTGTCTTGAAAGAGACGGTGGAGAACTGAAAAGATAAAGATCACCCAGGACGGTGGATCACTCGGCTCGTGGGTCGATGAAGAACGCAGCAAATTGCGCGTCGACATGTGAACTGCAGGACACATGAACATCGACGTTTCGAACGCACATTGCGGTCCATGGATTCCGTTCCCGGGCCACGTCTGGCTGAGGGTCGGCTACGTATACTGAAGCGCGCGGCGTTTGTCCCGCTTCGGGCGCCTGGGAGTGTCGTGGTCGCCTGTGTGGCCGGCCGCGTCTCCTTAAACGTGCGATGCGCGCCCGTCGCCTGGCGGTTCGCATACCGGTGCTTTCTCGGTAGCGTGCACAGCCGGCTGGCGGTGTGGCGTGCGACACCTCGTACAACGACCTCAGAGCAGGCGAGACTACCCGCTGAATTTAAGCATATTACTAAGCGGAGGAAAAGAAACTAACAAGGATTCCCCCAGTAGCGGCGAGCGAACAGGGAAGAGTCCAGCACCGAACCCCGCAGGCTGCCGCCTGTCGTGGCATGTGGTGTTCGGGAGGGTCCACTACCCCGACGCCTCGCGCCGAGCCCAAGTCCAACTTGAATGAGGCCACGGCCCGTAGAGGGTGCCAGGCCCGTAGCGGCCGGTGCGAGCGTCGGCGGGACCTCTCCTTCGAGTCGGGTTGCTTGAGAGTGCAGCTCCAAGTGGGTGGTAAACTCCATCTGAGACTAAATATGACCACGAGACCGATAGCGAACAAGTACCGTGAGGGAAAGTTGAAAAGAACTTTGAAGAGAGAGTTCAAAAGTACGTGAAACCGTTCTGGGGTAAACGTGAGAAGTCCGAAAGGTCGAACGGGTGAGATTCACGCCCATCCGGCCACTGGCCCCCGCCCTCGGCAGATGGGGCCGGCCGCCCGCGCGGAGCAATCCGCGGCGGGGTCGTGTCCGGTTGCCTTTCCACTCGCCGCGGGGTGGGGCCGTTCCGGTGTGCGGTGGGCCGCACTTCTCCCCTAGTAGGACGTCGCGACCCGCTGGGTGCCGGCCTACGGCCCGGGTGCGCAGCCTGTCCTTCCGCGGGCCTCGGTTCGCGTCTGTTGGGCAGAGCCCCGGTGTCCTGGCTGGCTGCTCGGCGGTATATCTGGAGGAGTCGATTCGCCCCTTTGGGCGCTCGGGCTCCCGGCAAGCGCGCGCGGTTCTTCCCGGATGACGGACCTACCTGGCCCGGCCCCGGACCCGCGCCGCTGTTGGCTCGGGATGCTCTCGGGCGGAATAATCGCTCCCGTCAGCGGCGCTTCAGCTTTGGACAATTTCACGACCCGTCTTGAAACACGGACCAAGGAGTCTAACATGTGCGCGAGTCATTGGGCTGTACGAAACCTAAAGGCGTAATGAAAGTGAAGGTCTCGCCTTGCGCGGGCCGAGGGAGGATGGGGCTTCCCCGCCCTTCACGGGGCGGCGGCCTCCGCACTCCCGGGGCGTCTCGTCCTCATTGCGAGGTGAGGCGCACCTAGAGCGTACACGTTGGGACCCGAAAGATGGTGAACTATGCCTGGCCAGGACGAAGTCAGGGGAAACCCTGATGGAGGTCCGTAGCGATTCTGACGTGCAAATCGATCGTCGGAGCTGGGTATAGGGGCGAAAGACTAATCGAACCATCTAGTAGCTGGTTCCCTCCGAAGTTTCCCTCAGGATAGCTGGTGCTCGTACGAGTCTCATCCGGTAAAGCGAATGATTAGAGGCCTTGGGGCCGAAACGACCTCAACCTATTCTCAAACTTTAAATGGGTGAGATCTCCGGCTTGCTTGATATGCTGAAGCCGCGAGCAAACGACTCGGATCGGAGTGCCA
>NW_026062460.1:27500-35000 GCF_023897955.1 Schistocerca gregaria
GCTACAAGCATCGAACCGACGTGACGTATCTGACGGTGACTCAGGCATCCGTGTACTGCCACCACTATCCACCCCCCCCCCCCCTCTCTCTCTGCCCCCTTCCCACACAATACCAAATTTAACCAACTTTATCGCTTAACCTAACTGTGGCTGTACCAGTTTATCGCTTAACCTAACTGTGGCTGTACCAGTTTATCGCTTAACCTAACTGTGGCTGTACCAGTTTATCGCTTAACCTAACTGTGGCTGTACCAGTTTATCGCTTAACCTAACTGTGGCTGTACCAGTTTATCGCTTAACCTAACTGTGGCTGTACCAGTTTATCGCTTAACCTAACTGTGGCTGTACCAGTTTATCGCTTAACCTAACTGTGGCTGTACCAGTTTATCGCTTAACCTAACTGTGGCTGTACCAGATTATCGCTTAACCTAACTGTGGCTGTACCAGATTATCGCTTAACCTAACTGTGGCTGTACCAGATTATAGCTTAACCTAACTCAATTTGTCCCTTAACCTAACTCAATTTGTCCCTTAACCTAACTCAATTTGTCCCTTAACCTAACTCAATTTGTCCCTTAACCTAACTCAATTTGTCCCTTAACCTAACTCAATTTGTCCCTTAACCTAACTCAATTTGTCCCTTAACCTAACTCAATTTGTCCCTTAACCTAACTCAATTTGTCCCTTAACCTAACTCAATTTGTCCCTTAACCTAACTCAATTTGTCCCTTAACCTAACTCAATTTGTCCCTTAACCTAACTCAATTTGTCCCTTAACCTAACTCAATTTGTCCCTTAACCTAACTCAATTTGTCCCTTAACCTAACTCAATTTGTCCCTTAACCTAACTCAATTTGTCCCTTAACCTAACTCAATTTGTCCCTTAACCTAACTCAAGTTGTCCCTTAACCTAACTCAAGTTGTCCCTTAACCTAACTCAAGTTGTCCCTTAACCTAACTCAAGTTGTCCCTTAACCTAACTCAAGTTGTCCCTTAACCTAACTCAAGTTGTCCCTTAACCTAACTCAAGTTGTCCCTTAACCTAACTCAAGTTGTCCCTTAACCTAACTCAAGTTGTCCCTTAACCTAACTCAAGTTGTCCCTTAACCTACTCAAGTTGTCCCTTAACCTAACTCAAGTTGTCCCTTAACCTAACTCAAGTTGTCCCTTAACCTAACTCAAGTTGTCCCTTAACCTAACTCAAGTTGTCCCTTAACCTAACTCAAGTTGTCCCTTTACCTAACTCAAGTTGTCCCTTAACCTAACTCAAGTTGTCCCTTAACCTAACTCAAGTTGTCCCTTAACCTAACTCAAGTTGTCCCTTAACCTAACTCAAGTTGTCCCTTAACCTAACTCAAGTTGTCCCTTAACCTAACTCAAGTGTCCCTTAACCTAACTCAAGTTGTCCCCTTAACCTAACTCAAGTTGTCCCTTAACCTAACTCAAGTTGTCCCTTAACCTAACTCAAGTTGTCCCTTAACCTAACTCAATTTGTCCCTTAACCTAACCCACGTTGTCCCTTAACCTAACTCAAGTTGTCCCTTAACCTAACTCAAGTTGTCCCTTAACCTAACTCAAGTTGTCCCTTAACCTAACTCAAGTTGTCCCTTAACCTAACTCAAGTTGTCCCTTAACCTAACTCAAGTTGTCCCTTAACCTAACTCAAGTTGTCCCTTAACCTAACTCAAGTTGTCCCTTAACCTAACTCAAGTTGTCCCTTAACCTAACTCAAGTTGTCCCTTAACCTAACTCAAGTTGTCCCTTAACCTAACTCAAGTTGTCCCTTAACCTAACTCAAGTTGTCCCTTAACCTAACTCAAGTTGTCCCTTAACCTAACTCAAGTTGTCCCTTAACCTAACTCAATTTGTCCCTTAACCTAACTCAATTTGTCCCTTAACCTAACTCAATTTGTCCCTTAACCTAACTCAATTTGTCCCTTAACCTAACTCAATTTGTCCCTTAACCTAACTCAATTTGTCCCTTAACCTAACTCAAATTTGTCCCTTAACCTAACTCAATTTGTCCCTTAACCTAACTCAATTTGTCCCTTAACCTAACTCAATTGTCCCTTAACCTAACTCAAGTTGTCCCCTTAACCTAACTCAAGTTGTCCCTTAACCTAACTCAATTTGTCCCTTAACCTAACCCACGTTGTCCCTTAACCTAACTCAAGTTGTCCCTTAACCTAACTCAAGTTGTCCCTTAACCTAACTCAAGTTGTCCCTTAACCTAACTCAAGTTGTCCCTTAACCTAACCGACGTTGTCCCTTAACCTAACCGACGTTGTCCCTTAACCTAACCCACGTTGTCCCTTAACCTAACCCACGTTGTCCCCTTAACCTAACCACGTTGTCCCTTAACCTAACCCACGTTTGTCCCTTAACCTAACCCACGTTGTCCCTTAACCTAACCCACGTTGTCCCTTAACCTAACCCACGTTGTCCCTTAACCTAACCCACGTTGTCCCTTAACCTAACCCACGTTGTCCCTTAACCTAACCCACGTTGTCCCTTAACCTAACCCACGTTGTCCCTTAACCTAACCCACGTTGTCCCTTAACCTAACCCACGTTGTCCCTTAACCTAACCCACGTTGTCCCTTAACCTAACCCACGTTGTCCCTTAACCTAACCCACGTTGTCCCTTAACCTAACCCACGTTGTCCCTTAACCTAACCCACGTTGTCCCTTAACCTAACCCACGTTGTCCCTTAACCTAACCCACGTTGTCCCTTAACCTAACCCACGTTGTCCCTTAACCTAACCCACGTTGTCCCTTAACCTAACCCACGTTGTCCCTTAACCTAACCCACGTTGTCCCTTAACCTAACCCACGTTGTCCCTTAACCTAACCCACGTTGTCCCTTTGCCTAACATAGTTCACTGCTCGGAATCTCTGGTGTCGTTGTTATCCTCATGTAGATGTCTTGCGAGTGTTGCTTACTTTCCACATATTCCTGCTATCCACTGTCAATTGTACTGCAATAGGACTATATCGCCGACCCCCCCCCCCCCCCTCCCCCCCCCTCTGTCCCCCTCTGTCCCCCTCTTTGTGTCTCTGTCCTCTCAAGCTGGTCGGTCTGGCGTTTGAGTGTTAAATGAGCCTCGCAGCTGCTTCAGTTGCATTCAGATGTCGACGCCCTCAGTGTACGTCGTGGTATGGTCTGTGTCCATTGTCCGCTGATGTCGTACGCGTAACCCACACGCTGTACCGATCATCGGTCGTTACGTACAGAGTGAAGTAGTGTGATACGTGTGACCGTACGCTGGCTGTGCCCAACGGTGTCGAATCTCAATTTCCATATGTTGTGCTTGATGCTACTTGTCTCGTCTCCCAATAACAGCTAGGTTGCACTGTGGTACGCCGTAGAGGCGTGTGGGAGGAACGTACGAACGCATTGTATGTCACCCTGGGTCGCTGGGGGTGGTGGTGCGGTGAGTCAGGTCAGGTCAGGTCAGCGTGAGCCGTCTGATGTAGTGACGCGTGTATTCCGACTTTGTCGTATTGCCTCACACAAAGTGCTACCCTGGTGGACCGCGTTCCATATCTGGGACATGCCGCAGATGCCGGTTGACAGTGGATCGCGGAAGGTACATCGCATACGTGCGCGGGCCACCTTCCACGTGTTCTCTTCTGCACATGTCGCAGTGTGTATGTGGTCTGATGTAGCGTGTCGTGACACATGACATCCTGGCATGCAAGAATTGTTGAATTCGCAAATGTAGGTGGACATCTACGTTTACTGCCCAAGATACGCAACATGAACTGGAAATCCGTTGTTGAGCGGTTGTTCACGCTGGAGGTGAATCTGTGATGGCGACGATCGGTACAGCTATAACCGGTTGTTTCAGCGGTACCCGCCACATCCACACGCGTGACTAGGCCCATGTGGGTATGAAGCGATACGCGGCGGTGGCTTGGTGGGACTGTTCCCGGCCGGTGAGGGGGGGCCGCCCGGCGTGTTGGCCGCGCGCTGCGTGGGGCGCAGCGCCAACAGGCGGCTGGTGGGGGGCGCCGAGTGGCAGGAGCGCCAGCCGACGGGCCCGGCTAGGCGGCGCAGCTACGCTGCGGCGCACCCTGCACGCGGCGCCTGGCGGCCAAAGTTGGTTCAGCCGAGCCCGGTGCGAAGCGCGGTGGACATCTGCAGTGTGCTGGTCTGATTGAGGACTGTGTGCGTTGAGGATGCGCCGCCGCCTGGCACTCGGCGCCGCGACGCCGTCTGCTGCTCGGTCGCCCCAGCGGTTTCTCGCAGGTGGTTTGTATCGCAGTTGTGCGGACGTGTTGGCGCGTGCGCTGTGCTGGGAGAGTTCGCTTCTGCACCCAAGTGGGGCTTTGCCCTTGTTGTGGCGCTGGCGTTGGAGCTGCCGGTCACCATAGGTGGCGCGTGTTGTCTCCCGCCGGCAATGCCACGAACAGCACGCTCCCGGGCCTCTGTCGGCAGCGGCAAGCTCAGTTGGGAGCAAGGGTGTTCGCACTAAAACCGTCTACTCGCCTAACTCCGGGCGATTTGCGCCTCTCTCGAAACCGACCAAGTACCTAGGACGGCGCTGCGCCGCCGCCGGGACCTGAGAGGGTTTCGAGGTGTATCGTGCAGGGGAGCTCGGCCTCCTCCTGTTTGCAGGAATAATTGAGCGGACGCTTGCGTGTTCGCGCGGGCCCCCGGGACACACTCCCGGGCGGCCGGCTGCTCAGCTCTAGTTGACGCAGCTCCCTGGTTGATCCTGCCAGGTAGTCATATGCTTGTCTCAAAGATTAAGCCATGCATGTCTCAGTACAAGCCGCATTAAGGTGAAACCGCGAATGGCTCATTAAATCAGTTATGGTTCTTAGATCGTACCCACGTTACTTGGATAACTGTGGTATTCTAGAGCTAATACATGCAAACAGAGTCCCGACCAGAGATGGAAGGGACGCTTTTATTAGATCAAAACCAATCGGATTGGCTTGTCTGGTCCGTTTGCCTTGGTGACTCTGAATAACTTTGGGCTGATCGCACGGTCCTCGTACCGGCGACGCATCTTTCAAATGTCTGCCTAACACTAGATCGCGTGTTAGGTTCTGCGCCTACCATGGTTGTAACGGGTAACGGGGAATCAGGGTTCGATTCCGGAGAGGGAGCCTGAGAAACGGCTACCACATCCAAGGAAGGCAGCAGGCGCGCAAATTACCCACTCCGGCACGGGGAGGTAGTGACGAAAAATAACGATACGGGACTCATCCGAGGCCCCGTAATCGGAATGAGTACACTTTAAATCCTTTAACGAGTATCTATTGGAGGGGCAAGTCTGGTGCCAGCAGCCGCGGTAATTCCAGCTCCAATAGCGTATATTAAAGTTGTTGCGGTTAAAAAGCTCGTAGTTGGATTTGTGTCCCACGCTGTTGGTTCACCGCCCGTCGGTGTTTAACTGGCATGTATCGTGGGACGTCCTGCCGGTGGGGCGAGCCGAAGGGGTGCTTTCGCGTCCCGAGGCGGACCCCGTTTAAATCCTACCAGGGTGCTCTTTGTTGAGTGTCTCGGTGGGCCGGCACGTTTACTTTGAACAAATTAGAGTGCTTAAAGCAGGCAAGCCCGCCTGAATACTGTGTGCATGGAATAATGGAATAGGACCTCGGTTCTATTTTGTTGGTTTTCGGAACCCGAGGTAATGATTAATAGGGACAGGCGGGGGCATTCGTATTGCGACGTTAGAGGTGAAATTCTTGGATCGTCGCAAGACGAACAGAAGCGAAAGCATTTGCCAAGTATGTTTTCATTAATCAAGAACGAAAGTTAGAGGTTCGAAGGCGATCAGATACCGCCCTAGTTCTAACCATAAACGATGCCAGCCAGCGATCCGCCGCAGTTCCTCCGATGACTCGGCGGGCAGCCTCCGGGAAACCAAAGCTTTTGGGTTCCGGGGGAAGTATGGTTGCAAAGCTGAAACTTAAAGGAATTGACGGAAGGGCACCACCAGGAGTGGAGCCTGCGGCTTAATTTGACTCAACACGGGAAACCTCACCAGGCCCGGACACCGGAAGGATTGACAGATTGATAGCTCTTTCTTGATTCGGTGGGTGGTGGTGCATGGCCGTTCTTAGTTGGTGGAGCGATTTGTCTGGTTAATTCCGATAACGAACGAGACTCTAGCCTGCTAACTAGTCGCGTGACATCCTTCGTGCTGTCAGCGATTACTTTTCTTCTTAGAGGGACAGGCGGCTTCTAGCCGCACGAGATTGAGCAATAACAGGTCTGTGATGCCCTTAGATGTTCTGGGCCGCACGCGCGCTACACTGAAGGAATCAGCGTGTCTTCCTAGGCCGAAAGGTCGGGGTAACCCGCTGAACCTCCTTCGTGCTAGGGATTGGGGCTTGCAATTGTTCCCCATGAACGAGGAATTCCCAGTAAGCGCGAGTCATAAGCTCGCGTTGATTACGTCCCTGCCCTTTGTACACACCGCCCGTCGCTACTACCGATTGAATGATTTAGTGAGGTCTTCGGACTGGTACGCGGCATCGACTCTGTCGTTGCCGATGCTACCGGAAAGATGACCAAACTTGATCATTTAGAGGAAGTAAAAGTCGTAACAAGGTTTCCGTAGGTGAACCTGCGGAAGGATCATTACCGACTAGACTGCATGTCTTTCGATGTGCGTGTCGTGTCGCGCAACACGCTACCTGTACGGCAGTGGCCGTGCGCCGCGTGCGGAACCACGCGTGCCTCTCAAAACTAGCGGAAGTGTTGTTGTTGTGTGGTACGAGCGCTGAAGCTCTGGAGCGGCTGGCCTGCGGTACCTGGCGCCTGGCGCCGGTTTTGAATGACGTTCGCCCGAGTGCCTGTCCGCTCCGGTGTGGAGCCGTACGACGCCCATCGGCTGTGAGGCCGTTGGACACAAAAAAAATAGTGGAACAGGGGCCGTCAGACGCCTCAGTCCCGCAAATGCTACTGTCTTGAAAGAGACAGTGGGAGACTGAAAAGGAAAAGATCACCCAGGACGGTGGATCACTCGGCTCGTGGGTCGATGAAGAACGCAGCAAATTGCGCGTCGACATGTGAACTGCAGGACACATGAACATCGACGTTTCGAACGCACATTGCGGTCCATGGATTCCGTTCCCGGGCCACGTCTGGCTGAGGGTCGGCTACGTATACTGAAGCGCGCGGCGTTTGTCCCGCTTCGGAGACGTGGGAGTGTCGTGGTCGCCTGTGTGGCCGGCCGCGTCTCCTTAAACGTGCGATGCGCGCCCGTCGCCTGGCGGTTCGCATACCGGTACTTTCTCGGTAGCGTGCACAGCCGGCTGGCGGTGTGGCGTGCGACACCTCGTACAACGACCTCAGAGCAGGCGAGACTACCCGCTGAATTTAAGCATATTACTAAGCGGAGGAAAAGAAACTAACAAGGATTCCCCCAGTAGCGGCGAGCGAACAGGGAAGAGTCCAGCACCGAACCCCGCAGGCTGCCGCCTGTCGTGGCATGTGGTGTTTGGGAGGGTCCACTACCCCGACGCCTCGCGCCGAGCCCA
>NW_026062460.1:40000-45000 GCF_023897955.1 Schistocerca gregaria
TCGTCGTGGGCGCTGGCCGGCAGGCCGCGAGACGTGACGCCCGGCGGCAAAGAGTGCTCCTCTGAGGATATAGATGTTCCGTTCCGCCGCACAATGGTGACGGTGACCGCTGCCTGCGGTGGCAACGCTGGGCACAGTCGATACTCGCCGTGTGGTGGAAGGTAAACATTATGCGGTACATCAGTACTTTCCTAATAGTTCGGTCGTCTCACGGCACTGCTTAGTAAATGATGCAAGGCCAAATATAGATGATTTATGCGAATGTCCCTATACGTGCTGTAAGACTGGGCACACAACGTGAATCGCACGTCAGCCAGACACTCGAACATGCACCACTCTCGGCCTGCAACGGAGACACACAATACGTAAACATCTGGAATGCGACAATGTCGAGTGCATCCTCTCTGCCACATTGCACCGTCGACACTATGATAACCAGAGCAGTAGGTCCACCTATAAAAGCACAATACCCCACTCCTCCGACAACTACCATTGCTCAGATAAATCAACACCACCAACACACATCCTACACAGAGGGGCACCAAATATCATCCCCCGCCCTCGTGTTATACCACATGAAAAATTGCAGAAGTGAGAGACACACATCCGCCAGCCTCTTGCTACAAGCATCGAACCGACGTGACGTATCTGACGGTGACTCAGGCATCCGTGTACTGCCACCACTATCCACCCCCCCCCCTCTCTCTCTGCCCCCTTCCCACACAATACCAAATTTAACCAACTTTATCGCTTAACCTAACTGTGGCTGTACCAGTTTATCGCTTAACCTAACTGTGGCTGTACCAGTTTATCGCTTAACCTAACTATGGCTGTACCAGTTTATCGCTTAACCTAACTGTGGCTGTACCAGTTTATCGCTTAACCTAACTGTGGCTGTACCAGTTTATCGCTTAACCTAACTGTGGCTGTACCAGTTTATCGCTTAACCTAACTGTGGCTGTACCAGTTTATCGCTTAACCTAACTGTGGCTGTACCAGTTTATCGCTTAACCTAACTGTGGCTGTACCAGTTTATCGCTTAACCTAACTGTGGCTGTACCAGTTTATCGCTTAACCTAACTGTGGCTGTACCAGTTTATCGCTTAACCTAACTGTGGCTGTACCAGTTTATCGCTTAACCTAACTGTGGCTGTACCAGTTTATCGCTTAACCTAACTGTGGCTGTACCAGTTTATCGCTTAACCTAACTGTGGCTGTACCAGTTTATCGCTTAACCTAACTGTGGCTGTACCAGTTTATCGCTTAACCTAACTGTGGCTGTACCAGTTTATCGCTTAACCTAACTGTGGCTGTACCAGTTTATCGCTTAACCTAACTGTGGCTGTACCAGTTTATCGCTTAACCTAACTGTGGCTGTACCAGTTTATCGCTTAACCTAACTGTGGCTGTACCAGTTTATCGCTTAACCTAACTGTGGCTGTACCAGTTTATCGCTTAACCTAACTGTGGCTGTACCAGTTTATCGCTTAACCTAACTGTGGCTGTACCAGTTTATCGCTTAACCTAACTGTGGCTGTACCAGTTTATCGCTTAACCTAACTGTGGCTGTACCAGATTATCGCTTAACCTAACTGTGGCTGTACCAGATTATCGCTTAACCTAACTGTGGCTGTACCAGATTATCGCTTAACCTAACTGTGGCTGTACCAGATTATCGCTTAACCTAACTGTGGCTGTACCAGATTATCGCTTAACCTAACTGTGGCTGTACCAGATTATCGCTTAACCTAACTCAATTTGTCCCTTAACCTAACTCAATTTGTCCCTTAACCTAACTCAAGTTGTCCCTTAACCTAACTCAAGTTGTCCCTTAACCTAACTCAATTTGTCCCTTAACCTAACTCAATTTGTCCCTTAACCTAACTCAAGTTGTCCCTTAACCTAACTCAAGTTGTCCCTTAACCTAACTCAAGTTGTCCCTTAACCTAACTCAAGTTGTCCCTTAACCTAACTCAAGTTGTCCCTTAACCTAACTCAAGTTGTCCCTTAACCTAACTCAATTTGTCCCTTAACCTAACTCAATTTGTCCCTTAACCTAACTCAATTTGTCCCTTAACCTAACTCAATTTGTCCCTTAACCTAACTCAAGTTGTCCCTTAACCTAACTCAAGTTGTCCCTTAACCTAACTCAAGTTGTCCCTTAACCTAACTCAAGTTGTCCCTTAACCTAACTCAAGTTGTCCCTTAACCTAACTCAAGTTGTCCCTTAACCTAACTCAAGTTGTCCCTTAACCTAACTCAAGTTGTCCCTTAACCTAACTCAAGTTGTCCCTTAACCTAACTCAAGTTGTCCCTTAACCTAACTCAATTTGTCCCTTAACCTAACTCAAGTTGTCCCTTAACCTAACTCAAGTTGTCCCTTAACCTAACTCAATTTGTCCCTTAACCTAACTCAATTTGTCCCTTAACCTAACTCAATTTGTCCCTTAACCTAACTCAAGTTGTCCCTTAACCTAACTCAAGTTGTCCCTTAACCTAACTCAAGTTGTCCCTTAACCTAACTCAAGTTGTCCCTTAACCTAACTCAAGTTGTCCCTTAACCTAACTCAAGTTGTCCCTTAACCTAACTCAAGTTGTCCCTTAACCTAACTCAATTTGTCCCTTAACCTAACTCAATTTGTCCCTTAACCTAACTCAATTTGTCCCTTAACCTAACTCAATTTGTCCCTTAACCTAACTCAATTTGTCCCTTAACCTAACTCAAGTTGTCCCTTAACCTAACTCAAGTTGTCCCTTAACCTAACTCAAGTTGTCCCTTAACCTAACTCAAGTTGTCCCTTAACCTAACTCAAGTTGTCCCTTAACCTAACTCAAGTTGTCCCTTAACCTAACTCAATTTGTCCCTTAACCTAACTCAAAGTTGTCCCTTAACCTAACTCAATTTGTCCCTTAACCTAACTCAATTTGTCCCTTAACCTAACTCAATTTGTCCCTTAACCCTAACTCAATTTGTCCCTTAACCTAACTCAATTTGTCCCTTAACCTAACTCAATTTGTCCCTTAACCTAACTCAAGTTGTCCCTTAACCTAACTCAAGTTTGTCTCCTTTAACCTAACTCAAGTTGTCCCTTAACCTAACTCAAGTTGTCCCTTAACCTAACTCAAGTTGTCCCTTAACCTAACTCAAGTTGTCCCTTAACCTAACTCAAGTTGTCCCTTAACCTAACTCAAGTTGTCCCTTAACCTAACCCACGTTGTCCCTTAACCTAACCCACGTTGTCCCTTAACCTAACCCACGTGTGTCCCTTAACCTAACCCACGTTGTCCCTTAACCTAACCCACGTTGTTCCCTTAACCTAACCCACGTTGTCCCTAACCTAACCCACGTTGTCCTTAACCTAACCGACGTTGTCCCTTAACCTAACCCACGTTGTCCCTTAACCTAACCCACGTTGTCCCCTTAACCTAACCCACGTTGTCCCTTAACCTAACCCACGTTGTCCCTTAACCTAACCCACGTTGTCCCTTAACCTAACCCACGTTGTCCCTTAACCTAACCCACGTTGTCCCTTAACCTAACCCACGTTGTCCCTTAACCTAACCCACGTTGTCCCTTAACCTAACCCACGTTGTCCCTTAACCTAACCCACGTTGTCCCTTAACCTAACCCACGTTGTCCCTTAACCCTACACCCACGTTGTCCCTTAACCTAACCCACGTTGTCCCTTAACCTAACCCACGTTGTCCCTTAACCTAACCCACGTTGTCCCTTTGCCTAACATAGTTCACTGCTCGGAATCTCTGGTGTCGTTGTTATCCTCATGTAGATGTCTTGCGAGTGTTGCTTACTTTCCACATATTCCTGCTATCCACTGTCAATTGTACTGCAATAGGACTATATCGCCGACCCCCCCCCCTCCCCCCCCTCTGTCCCCCTCTGTCCCCCTCTTTGTGTCTCTGTCCTCTCAAGCTGGTCGGTCTGGCGTTTGAGTGTTAAATGAGCCTCGCAGCTGTTCAGTTGCATTCAGATGTCGACGCCCTCAGTGTACGTCGTGGTATGGTCTGTGTCCATTGTCCGCTGATGTCGTACGCGTAACCCACACGCTGTACCGATCATCGGTCGTTACGTACAGAGTGAAGTAGTGTGATACGTGTGACCGTACGCTGGCTGTGCCCAACGGTGTCGAATCTCAATTTCCATATGTTGTGCTTGATGCTACTTGTCTCGTCTCCCAATAACAGCTAGGTTGCACTGTGGTACGCCGTAGAGGCGTGTGGGAGGAACGTACGAACGCATTGTATGTCACCCTGGGTCGCTGGGGGTGGTGGTGCGGTGAGTCAGGTCAGGTCAGGTCAGCGTGAGCCGTCTGATGTAGTGACGCGTGTATTCCGACTTTGTCGTATTGCCTCACACAAAGTGCTACCCTGGTGGACCGCGTTCCATATCTGGGACATGCCGCAGATGCCGGTTGACAGTGGATCGCGGAAGGTACATCGCATACGTGCGCGGGCCACCTTCCACGTGTTCTCTTCTGCACATGTCGCAGTGTGTATGTGGTCTGATGTAGCGTGTCGTGACACATGACATCCTGGCATGCAAGAATTGTTGAATTCGCAAATGTAGGTGGACATCTACGTTTACTGCCCAAGATACGCAAATGAACTGGAAATCCGTTGTTGAGCGGTTGTTCACGCTGGAGGTGAATCTGTGATGGCGACGATCGGTACAGCTATTAACCGGTTGTTTCAGCGGTACCCGCCACATCCACACGCGTGACTAGGCCCATGTGGGTATGAAGCGATACGCGGCGGTGGCTTGGTGGGACTGTTCCCGGCCGGTGAAGGGGGGCCGCCCGGCGTGTTGGCCGCGCGCTGCGTGGGCGCACGCGCAACAGGCGGCTGGTGGGGGGCGCCGAGTGGCAGGAGCGCCAGCCGACGGGCCCGGCAGGCGGCGCAGCTACGCTGCGGCGCACCCTGCACGCGGCGCCTGGCGGCCAAAGTTGGTTCAGCCGAGCCCGGTGCGAAGCGCGGTGGACATC
>NW_026062460.1:55000-57500 GCF_023897955.1 Schistocerca gregaria
TCCCTTAACCTAACTCAAGTTGTCCCTTAACCTAACTCAAGTTGTCCCTTAACCTAACTCAAGTTGTCCCTTAACCTAACTCAATTTGTCCCTTAACCTAACTCAAGTTGTCCCTTAACCTAACTCAATTTGTCCCTTAACCTAACTCAATTTGTCCCTTAACCTAACTCAATTTGTCCCTTAACCTAACTCAATTTGTCCCTTAACCTAACTCAATTTGTCCCTTAACCTAACTCAAGTTGTCCCTTAACCTAACTCAAGTTGTCCCTTAACCTAACTCAAGTTGTCCCTTAACCTAACTCAAGTTGTCCCTTAACCTAACTCAAGTTGTCCCTTAACCTAACTCAAGTTGTCCCTTAACCTAACTCAATTTGTCCCTTAACCTAACTCAATTTGTCCCTTAACCTAACTCAATTTGTCCCTTAACCTAACTCAATTTGTCCCTTAACCTAACTCAATTTGTCCCTTAACCTAACTCAATTTGTCCCTTAACCTAACTCAAGTTGTCCCTTAACCTAACTCAAGTTGTCCCTTAACCTAACTCAAGTTGTCCCTTAACCTAACTCAAGTTGTCCCTTAACCTAACTCAAGTTGTCCCTTAACCTAACTCAATTTGTCCCTTAACCTAACTCAAGTTGTCCCTTAACCTAACTCAAGTTGTCCCTTAACCTAACTCAATTTGTCCCTTAACCTAACTCAATTTGTCCCTTAACCTAACTCAATTTGTCCCTTAACCTAACTCAATTTGTCCCTTAACCTAACTCAATTTGTCCCTTAACCTAACTCAAGTTGTCCCTTAACCTAACTCAAGTTGTCCCTTAACCTAACTCAAGTTGTCCCTTAACCTAACCCACGTTGTCCCTTAACCTAACCCACGTTGTCCCTTAACCTAACCCACGTTGTCCCTTAACCTAACCCACGTTGTCCCTTAACCTAACCCACGTTGTCCCTTAACCTAACCCACGTTGTCCCTTAACCTAACCCACGTTGTCCCTTAACCTAACCCACGTTGTCCCTTAACCTAACCCACGTTGTCCCTTAACCTAACCCACGTTGTCCCTTAACCTAACCCACGTTGTCCCTTAACCTAACCCACGTTGTCCCTTAACCTAACCCACGTTGTCCCTTAACCTAACCCACGTTGTCCCTTAACCTAACCCACGTTGTCCCTTTGCCTAACATAGTTCACTGCTCGGAATCTCTGGTGTCGTTGTTATCCTCATGTAGATGTCTTGCGAGTGTTGCTTACTTTCCACATATTCCTGCTATCCACTGTCAATTGTACTGCAATAGGACTATATCGCCGACCCCCCCCCTCCCCCCCCTCTGTCCCCCTCTGTCCCCCTCTTTGTGTCTCTGTCCTCTCAAGCTGGTCGGTCTGGCGTTTGAGTGTTAAATGAGCCTCGCAGCTGTTCAGTTGCATTCAGATGTCGACGCCCTCAGTGTACGTCGTGGTATGGTCTGTGTCCATTGTCCGCTGATGTCGTACGCGTAACCCACACGCTGTACCGATCATCGGTCGTTACGTACAGAGTGAAGTAGTGTGATACGTGTGACCGTACGCTGGCTGTGCCCAACGGTGTCGAATCTCAATTTCCATATGTTGTGCTTGATGCTACTTGTCTCGTCTCCCAATAACAGCTAGGTTGCACTGTGGTACGCCGTAGAGGCGTGTGGGAGGAACGTACGAACGCATTGTATGTCACCCTGGGTCGCTGGGGGTGGTGGTGCGGTGAGTCAGGTCAGGTCAGGTCAGCGTGAGCCGTCTGATGTAGTGACGCGTGTATTCCGACTTTGTCGTATTGCCTCACACAAAGTGCTACCCTGGTGGACCGCGTTCCATATCTGGGACATGCCGCAGATGCCGGTTGACAGTGGATCGCGGAAGGTACATCGCATACGTGCGCGGGCCACCTTCCACGTGTTCTCTTCTGCACATGTCGCAGTGTGTATGTGGTCTGATGTAGCGTGTCGTGACACATGACATCCTGGCATGCAAGAATTGTTGAATTCGCAAATGTAGGTGGACATCTACGTTTACTGCCCAAGATACGCAAATGAACTGGAAATCCGTTGTTGAGCGGTTGTTCACGCTGGAGGTGAATCTGTGATGGCGACGATCGGTACAGCTATTAACCGGTTGTTTCAGCGGTACCCGCCACATCCACACGCGTGACTAGGCCCATGTGGGTATGAAGCGATACGCGGCGGTGGCTTGGTGGGACTGTTCCCGGCCGGTGAAGGGGGGCCGCCCGGCGTGTTGGCCGCGCGCTGCGTGGGCGCACGCGCAACAGGCGGCTGGTGGGGGGCGCCGAGTGGCAGGAGCGCCAGCCGACGGGCCCGGCAGGCGGCGCAGCTACGCTGCGGCGCACCCTGCACGCGGCGCCTGGCGGCCAAAGTTGGTTCAGCCGTGCCCGGTGCGAAGCGCGGTGGACATCTGCAGTGTGCTGGTCTGATTGAGGACTGTGTGCGTTGAGGATGCGCCGCCGCCTGGCACTCG
>NW_026062460.1:67500-70000 GCF_023897955.1 Schistocerca gregaria
TAACTCAAGTTGTCCCTTAACCTAACTCAATTTGTCCCTTAACCTAACTCAAGTTGTCCCTTAACCTAACTCAATTTGTCCCTTAACCTAACTCAATTTGTCCCTTAACCTAACTCAATTTGTCCCTTAACCTAACTCAATTTGTCCCTTAACCTAACTCAATTTGTCCCTTAACCTAACTCAAGTTGTCCCTTAACCTAACTCAAGTTGTCCCTTAACCTAACTCAAGTTGTCCCTTAACCTAACTCAAGTTGTCCCTTAACCTAACTCAAGTTGTCCCTTAACCTAACTCAAGTTGTCCCTTAACCTAACTCAATTTGTCCCTTAACCTAACTCAATTTGTCCCTTAACCTAACTCAATTTGTCCCTTAACCTAACTCAATTTGTCCCTTAACCTAACTCAATTTGTCCCTTAACCTAACTCAAGTTGTCCCTTAACCTAACTCAAGTTGTCCCTTAACCTAACTCAAGTTGTCCCTTAACCTAACTCAAGTTGTCCCTTAACCTAACTCAAGTTGTCCCTTAACCTAACTCAATTTGTCCCTTAACCTAACTCAAGTTGTCCCTTAACCTAACTCAAGTTGTCCCTTAACCTAACTCAATTTGTCCCTTAACCTAACTCAATTTGTCCCTTAACCTAACTCAATTTGTCCCTTAACCTAACTCAATTTGTCCCTTAACCTAACTCAAGTTGTCCCTTAACCTAACTCAAGTTGTCCCTTAACCTAACTCAAGTTGTCCCTTAACCTAACTCAAGTTGTCCCTTAACCTAACCCACGTTGTCCCTTAACCTAACCCACGTTGTCCCTTAACCTAACCCACGTTGTCCCTTAACCTAACCCACGTTGTCCCTTAACCTAACCCACGTTGTCCCTTAACCTAACCCACGTTGTCCCTTAACCTAACCCACGTTGTCCCTTAACCTAACCCACGTTGTCCCTTAACCTAACCCACGTTGTCCCTTAACCTAACCCACGTTGTCCCTTAACCTAACCCACGTTGTCCCTTAACCTAACCCACGTTGTCCCTTAACCTAACCCACGTTGTCCCTTAACCTAACCCACGTTGTCCCTTAACCTAACCCACGTTGTCCCTTAACCTAACCCACGTTGTCCCTTAACCTAACCCACGTTGTCCCTTAACCTAACCCACGTTGTCCCTTTGCCTAACATAGTTCACTGCTCGGAATCTCTGGTGTCGTTGTTATCCTCATGTAGATGTCTTGCGAGTGTTGCTTACTTTCCACATATTCCTGCTATCCACTGTCAATTGTACTGCAATAGGACTATATCGCCGACCCCCCCCCTCCCCCCCCTCTGTCCCCCTCTGTCCCCCTCTTTGTGTCTCTGTCCTCTCAAGGTGGTCGGTCTGGCGTTTGAGTGTTAAATGAGCCTCGCAGCTGTTCAGTTGCATTCAGATGTCGACGCCCTCAGTGTACGTCGTGGTATGGTCTGTGTCCATTGTCCGCTGATGTCGTACGCGTAACCCACACGCTGTACCGATCATCGGTCGTTACGTACAGAGTGAAGTAGTGTGATACGTGTGACCGTACGCTGGCTGTGCCCAACGGTGTCGAATCTCAATTTCCATATGTTGTGCTTGATGCTACTTGTCTCGTCTCCCAATAACAGCTAGGTTGCACTGTGGTACGCCGTAGAGGCGTGTGGGAGGAACGTACGAACGCATTGTATGTCACCCTGGGTCGCTGGGGGTGGTGGTGCGGTGAGTCAGGTCAGGTCAGGTCAGCGTGAGCCGTCTGATGTAGTGACGCGTGTATTCCGACTTTGTCGTATTGCCTCACACAAAGTGCTACCCTGGTGGACCGCGTTCCATATCTGGGACATGCCGCAGATGCCGGTTGACAGTGGATCGCGGAAGGTACATCGCATACGTGCGCGGGCCACCTTCCACGTGTTCTCTTCTGCACATGTCGCAGTGTGTATGTGGTCTGATGTAGCGTGTCGTGACACATGACATCCTGGCATGCAAGAATTGTTGAATTCGCAAATGTAGGTGGACATCTACGTTTACTGCCCAAGATACGCAAATGAACTGGAAATCCGTTGTTGAGCGGTTGTTCACGCTGGAGGTGAATCTGTGATGGCGACGATCGGTACAGCTATTAACCGGTTGTTTCAGCGGTACCCGCCACATCCACACGCGTGACTAGGCCCATGTGGGTATGAAGCGATACGCGGCGGTGGCTTGGTGGGACTGTTCCCGGCCGGTGAAGGGGGGCCGCCCGGCGTGTTGGCCGCGCGCTGCGTGGGCGCACGCGCAACAGGCGGCTGGTGGGGGGCGCCGAGTGGCAGGAGCGCCAGCCGACGGGCCCGGCAGGCGGCGCAGCTACGCTGCGGCGCACCCTGCACGCGGCGCCTGGCGGCCAAAGTTGGTTCAGCCGAGCCCGGTGCGAAGCGCGGTGGACATCTGCAGTGTGCTGGTCTGATTGAGGACTGTGTGCGTTGAGGATGCGCCGCCGCCTGGCACTCGGCGCCGCGAC
>NW_026062460.1:80000-82500 GCF_023897955.1 Schistocerca gregaria
GTCCCTTAACCTAACTCAATTTGTCCCTTAACCTAACTCAATTTGTCCCTTAACCTAACTCAATTTGTCCCTTAACCTAACTCAATTTGTCCCTTAACCTAACTCAATTTGTCCCTTAACCTAACTCAATTTGTCCCTTAACCTAACTCAAGTTGTCCCTTAACCTAACTCAAGTTGTCCCTTAACCTAACTCAAGTTGTCCCTTAACCTAACTCAAGTTGTCCCTTAACCTAACTCAAGTTGTCCCTTAACCTAACTCAAGTTGTCCCTTAACCTAACTCAATTTGTCCCTTAACCTAACTCAAGTTGTCCCTTAACCTAACTCAAGTTGTCCCTTAACCTAACTCAATTTGTCCCTTAACCTAACTCAATTTGTCCCTTAACCTAACTCAATTTGTCCCTTAACCTAACTCAATTTGTCCCTTAACCTAACTCAATTTGTCCCTTAACCTAACTCAAGTTGTCCCTTAACCTAACTCAAGTTGTCCCTTAACCTAACTCAAGTTGTCCCTTAACCTAACTCAAGTTGTCCCTTAACCTAACCCACGTTGTCCCTTAACCTAACCCACGTTGTCCCTTAACCTAACCCACGTTGTCCCTTAACCTAACCCACGTTGTCCCTTAACCTAACCCACGTTGTCCCTTAACCTAACCCACGTTGTCCCTTAACCTAACCCACGTTGTCCCTTAACCTAACCCACGTTGTCCCTTAACCTAACCCACGTTGTCCCTTAACCTAACCCACGTTGTCCCTTAACCTAACCCACGTTGTCCCTTAACCTAACCCACGTTGTCCCTTAACCTAACCCACGTTGTCCCTTAACCTAACCCACGTTGTCCCTTAACCTAACCCACGTTGTCCCTTAACCTAACCCACGTTGTCCCTTTGCCTAACATAGTTCACTGCTCGGAATCTCTGGTGTCGTTGTTATCCTCATGTAGATGTCTTGCGAGTGTTGCTTACTTTCCACATATTCCTGCTATCCACTGTCAATTGTACTGCAATAGGACTATATCGCCGACCCCCCCCCCTCCCCCCCCTCTGTCCCCCTCTGTCCCCCTCTTTGTGTCTCTGTCCTCTCAAGCTGGTCGGTCTGGCGTTTGAGTGTTAAATGAGCCTCGCAGCTGTTCAGTTGCATTCAGATGTCGACGCCCTCAGTGTACGTCGTGGTATGGTCTGTGTCCATTGTCCGCTGATGTCGTACGCGTAACCCACACGCTGTACCGATCATCGGTCGTTACGTACAGAGTGAAGTAGTGTGATACGTGTGACCGTACGCTGGCTGTGCCCAACGGTGTCGAATCTCAATTTCCATATGTTGTGCTTGATGCTACTTGTCTCGTCTCCCAATAACAGCTAGGTTGCACTGTGGTACGCCGTAGAGGCGTGTGGGAGGAACGTACGAACGCATTGTATGTCACCCTGGGTCGCTGGGGGTGGTGGTGCGGTGAGTCAGGTCAGGTCAGGTCAGCGTGAGCCGTCTGATGTAGTGACGCGTGTATTCCGACTTTGTCGTATTGCCTCACACAAAGTGCTACCCTGGTGGACCGCGTTCCATATCTGGGACATGCCGCAGATGCCGGTTGACAGTGGATCGCGGAAGGTACATCGCATACGTGCGCGGGCCACCTTCCACGTGTTCTCTTCTGCACATGTCGCAGTGTGTATGTGGTCTGATGTAGCGTGTCGTGACACATGACATCCTGGCATGCAAGAATTGTTGAATTCGCAAATGTAGGTGGACATCTACGTTTACTGCCCAAGATACGCAAATGAACTGGAAATCCGTTGTTGAGCGGTTGTTCACGCTGGAGGTGAATCTGTGATGGCGACGATCGGTACAGCTATTAACCGGTTGTTTCAGCGGTACCCGCCACATCCACACGCGTGACTAGGCCCATGTGGGTATGAAGCGATACGCGGCGGTGGCTTGGTGGGACTGTTCCCGGCCGGTGAAGGGGGGCCGCCCGGCGTGTTGGCCGCGCGCTGCGTGGGCGCACGCGCAACAGGCGGCTGGTGGGGGGCGCCGAGTGGCAGGAGCGCCAGCCGACGGGCCCGGCAGGCGGCGCAGCTACGCTGCGGCGCACCCTGCACGCGGCGCCTGGCGGCCAAAGTTGGTTCAGCCGAGCCCGGTGCGAAGCGCGGTGGACATCTGCAGTGTGCTGGTCTGATTGAGGACTGTGTGCGTTGAGGATGCGCCGCCGCCTGGCACTCGGCGCCGCGACGCCGTCTGCTGCTCGGTCGCCCCAGCGGTTCTCGCAGGTGGTTTGTATCGCAGTTGTGCGGACGTGTTGGCGCGTGCGCTGTGCTGGGAGAGTTCGCTTCTGCACCCAAGTGGGGCTTTGCCCTTGTGTGGCGCTGGCGTTGGAGCTGCCGGTCACCATAGGTGGCGCGTGTTGTCTCCCGCCGGCAATGCCACGACAGCACGCTCCCGGGCCTCTGTCGGCAGCGGCAAGCTCAGTTGGGAGCAAGGGTGTTCGCACTAAAACCGTCTACTCG
>NW_026062460.1:92500-95000 GCF_023897955.1 Schistocerca gregaria
CTAACTCAAGTTGTCCCTTAACCTAACTCAAGTTGTCCCTTAACCTAACTCAAGTTGTCCCTTAACCTAACTCAAGTTGTCCCTTAACCTAACTCAAGTTGTCCCTTAACCTAACTCAATTTGTCCCTTAACCTAACTCAATTTGTCCCTTAACCTAACTCAATTTGTCCCTTAACCTAACTCAATTTGTCCCTTAACCTAACTCAATTTGTCCCTTAACCTAACTCAATTTGTCCCTTAACCTAACTCAAGTTGTCCCTTAACCTAACTCAAGTTGTCCCTTAACCTAACTCAAGTTGTCCCTTAACCTAACTCAAGTTGTCCCTTAACCTAACTCAAGTTGTCCCTTAACCTAACTCAATTTGTCCCTTAACCTAACTCAAGTTGTCCCTTAACCTAACTCAAGTTGTCCCTTAACCTAACTCAATTTGTCCCTTAACCTAACTCAATTTGTCCCTTAACCTAACTCAATTTGTCCCTTAACCTAACTCAATTTGTCCCTTAACCTAACTCAATTTGTCCCTTAACCTAACTCAAGTTGTCCCTTAACCTAACTCAAGTTGTCCCTTAACCTAACTCAAGTTGTCCCTTAACCTAACTCAAGTTGTCCCTTAACCTAACCCACGTTGTCCCTTAACCTAACCCACGTTGTCCCTTAACCTAACCCACGTTGTCCCTTAACCTAACCCACGTTGTCCCTTAACCTAACCCACGTTGTCCCTTAACCTAACCCACGTTGTCCCTTAACCTAACCCACGTTGTCCCTTAACCTAACCCACGTTGTCCCTTAACCTAACCCACGTTGTCCCTTAACCTAACCCACGTTGTCCCTTAACCTAACCCACGTTGTCCCTTAACCTAACCCACGTTGTCCCTTAACCTAACCCACGTTGTCCCTTAACCTAACCCACGTTGTCCCTTAACCTAACCCACGTTGTCCCTTAACCTAACCCACGTTGTCCCTTAACCTAACCCACGTTGTCCCTTTGCCTAACATAGTTCACTGCTCGGAATCTCTGGTGTCGTTGTTATCCTCATGTAGATGTCTTGCGAGTGTTGCTTACTTTCCACATATTCCTGCTATCCACTGTCAATTGTACTGCAATAGGACTATATCGCCGACCCCCCCCCTCCCCCCCCTCTGTCCCCCTCTGTCCCCCTCTTTGTGTCTCTGTCCTCTCAAGCTGGTCGGTCTGGCGTTTGAGTGTTAAATGAGCCTCGCAGCTGTTCAGTTGCATTCAGATGTCGACGCCCTCAGTGTACGTCGTGGTATGGTCTGTGTCCATTGTCCGCTGATGTCGTACGCGTAACCCACACGCTGTACCGATCATCGGTCGTTACGTACAGAGTGAAGTAGTGTGATACGTGTGACCGTACGCTGGCTGTGCCCAACGGTGTCGAATCTCAATTTCCATATGTTGTGCTTGATGCTACTTGTCTCGTCTCCCAATAACAGCTAGGTTGCACTGTGGTACGCCGTAGAGGCGTGTGGGAGGAACGTACGAACGCATTGTATGTCACCCTGGGTCGCTGGGGGTGGTGGTGCGGTGAGTCAGGTCAGGTCAGGTCAGCGTGAGCCGTCTGATGTAGTGACGCGTGTATTCCGACTTTGTCGTATTGCCTCACACAAAGTGCTACCCTGGTGGACCGCGTTCCATATCTGGGACATGCCGCAGATGCCGGTTGACAGTGGATCGCGGAAGGTACATCGCATACGTGCGCGGGCCACCTTCCACGTGTTCTCTTCTGCACATGTCGCAGTGTGTATGTGGTCTGATGTAGCGTGTCGTGACACATGACATCCTGGCATGCAAGAATTGTTGAATTCGCAAATGTAGGTGGACATCTACGTTTACTGCCCAAGATACGCAAATGAACTGGAAATCCGTTGTTGAGCGGTTGTTCACGCTGGAGGTGAATCTGTGATGGCGACGATCGGTACAGCTATTAACCGGTTGTTTCAGCGGTACCCGCCACATCCACACGCGTGACTAGGCCCATGTGGGTATGAAGCGATACGCGGCGGTGGCTTGGTGGGACTGTTCCCGGCCGGTGAAGGGGGGCCGCCCGGCGTGTTGGCCGCGCGCTGCGTGGGCGCACGCGCAACAGGCGGCTGGTGGGGGGCGCCGAGTGGCAGGAGCGCCAGCCGACGGGCCCGGCAGGCGGCGCAGCTACGCTGCGGCGCACCCTGCACGCGGCGCCTGGCGGCCAAAGTTGGTTCAGCCGAGCCCGGTGCGAAGCGCGGTGGACATCTGCAGTGTGCTGGTCTGATTGAGGACTGTGTGCGTTGAGGATGCGCCGCCGCCTGGCACTCGGCGCCGCGACGCCGTCTGCTGCTCGGTCGCCCCAGCGGTTCTCGCAGGTGGTTTGTATCGCAGTTGTGCGGACGTGTTGGCGCGTGCGCTGTGCTGGGAGAGTTCGCTTCTGCACCCAAGTGGGGCTTTGCCCTTGTGTGGCGCTGGCGTTGGAGCTGCCGGTCACCATAGGTGGCGCGTGTTGT
>NW_026062460.1:105000-107500 GCF_023897955.1 Schistocerca gregaria
GTCCCTTAACCTAACTCAAGTTGTCCCTTAACCTAACTCAAGTTGTCCCTTAACCTAACTCAAGTTGTCCCTTAACCTAACTCAAGTTGTCCCTTAACCTAACTCAAGTTGTCCCTTAACCTAACTCAATTTGTCCCTTAACCTAACTCAATTTGTCCCTTAACCTAACTCAATTTGTCCCTTAACCTAACTCAATTTGTCCCTTAACCTAACTCAATTTGTCCCTTAACCTAACTCAATTTGTCCCTTAACCTAACTCAAGTTGTCCCTTAACCTAACTCAAGTTGTCCCTTAACCTAACTCAAGTTGTCCCTTAACCTAACTCAAGTTGTCCCTTAACCTAACTCAAGTTGTCCCTTAACCTAACTCAAGTTGTCCCTTAACCTAACTCAATTTGTCCCTTAACCTAACTCAAGTTGTCCCTTAACCTAACTCAAGTTGTCCCTTAACCTAACTCAATTTGTCCCTTAACCTAACTCAATTTGTCCCTTAACCTAACTCAATTTGTCCCTTAACCTAACTCAATTTGTCCCTTAACCTAACTCAATTTGTCCCTTAACCTAACTCAAGTTGTCCCTTAACCTAACTCAAGTTGTCCCTTAACCTAACTCAAGTTGTCCCTTAACCTAACTCAAGTTGTCCCTTAACCTAACCCACGTTGTCCCTTAACCTAACCCACGTTGTCCCTTAACCTAACCCACGTTGTCCCTTAACCTAACCCACGTTGTCCCTTAACCTAACCCACGTTGTCCCTTAACCTAACCCACGTTGTCCCTTAACCTAACCCACGTTGTCCCTTAACCTAACCCACGTTGTCCCTTAACCTAACCCACGTTGTCCCTTAACCTAACCCACGTTGTCCCTTAACCTAACCCACGTTGTCCCTTAACCTAACCCACGTTGTCCCTTAACCTAACCCACGTTGTCCCTTAACCTAACCCACGTTGTCCCTTAACCTAACCCACGTTGTCCCTTAACCTAACCCACGTTGTCCCTTAACCTAACCCACGTTGTCCCTTAACCTAACCCACGTTGTCCCTTTGCCTAACATAGTTCACTGCTCGGAATCTCTGGTGTCGTTGTTATCCTCATGTAGATGTCTTGCGAGTGTTGCTTACTTTCCACATATTCCTGCTATCCACTGTCAATTGTACTGCAATAGGACTATATCGCCGACCCCCCCCCTCCCCCCCCTCTGTCCCCCTCTGTCCCCCTCTTTGTGTCTCTGTCCTCTCAAGCTGGTCGGTCTGGCGTTTGAGTGTTAAATGAGCCTCGCAGCTGTTCAGTTGCATTCAGATGTCGACGCCCTCAGTGTACGTCGTGGTATGGTCTGTGTCCATTGTCCGCTGATGTCGTACGCGTAACCCACACGCTGTACCGATCATCGGTCGTTACGTACAGAGTGAAGTAGTGTGATACGTGTGACCGTACGCTGGCTGTGCCCAACGGTGTCGAATCTCAATTTCCATATGTTGTGCTTGATGCTACTTGTCTCGTCTCCCAATAACAGCTAGGTTGCACTGTGGTACGCCGTAGAGGCGTGTGGGAGGAACGTACGAACGCATTGTATGTCACCCTGGGTCGCTGGGGGTGGTGGTGCGGTGAGTCAGGTCAGGTCAGGTCAGCGTGAGCCGTCTGATGTAGTGACGCGTGTATTCCGACTTTGTCGTATTGCCTCACACAAAGTGCTACCCTGGTGGACCGCGTTCCATATCTGGGACATGCCGCAGATGCCGGTTGACAGTGGATCGCGGAAGGTACATCGCATACGTGCGCGGGCCACCTTCCACGTGTTCTCTTCTGCACATGTCGCAGTGTGTATGTGGTCTGATGTAGCGTGTCGTGACACATGACATCCTGGCATGCAAGAATTGTTGAATTCGCAAATGTAGGTGGACATCTACGTTTACTGCCCAAGATACGCAAATGAACTGGAAATCCGTTGTTGAGCGGTTGTTCACGCTGGAGGTGAATCTGTGATGGCGACGATCGGTACAGCTATTAACCGGTTGTTTCAGCGGTACCCGCCACATCCACACGCGTGACTAGGCCCATGTGGGTATGAAGCGATACGCGGCGGTGGCTTGGTGGGACTGTTCCCGGCCGGTGAAGGGGGGCCGCCCGGCGTGTTGGCCGCGCGCTGCGTGGGCGCACGCGCAACAGGCGGCTGGTGGGGGGCGCCGAGTGGCAGGAGCGCCAGCCGACGGGCCCGGCAGGCGGCGCAGCTACGCTGCGGCGCACCCTGCACGCGGCGCCTGGCGGCCAAAGTTGGTTCAGCCGAGCCCGGTGCGAAGCGCGGTGGACATCTGCAGTGTGCTGGTCTGATTGAGGACTGTGTGCGTTGAGGATGCGCCGCCGCCTGGCACTCGGCGCCGCGACGCCGTCTGCTGCTCGGTCGCCCCAGCGGTTCTCGCAGGTGGTTTGTATCGCAGTTGTGCGGACGTGTTGGCGCGTGCGCTGTGCTGGGAGAGTTCGCTTCTGCACCCAAGTGGGGCTTTGC
>NW_026062461.1:7500-10000 GCF_023897955.1 Schistocerca gregaria
GAGAGAGGCGCAATCGCCCGGAGATGGGCGAGTAGACGCTTTCAGTGCGAACACCCGTGCTCCCAACTGAGCTTGCCGCTGCCGACAGAGGCCCGGGAGCGTGCTGTCGTGGCATTGCCGGCGGGAAACAACACGCGCCACCTACGGTGACCGGCAGCTCCAACGCCAGCGCCACAGAAGGGCAAAGCCCCACTTGGGTGCAGAAGCGAACTCTCCCAGCACAGCGCACGCGCCAACACGTCCGCAGAGCTGCGATACAAACCACCTGCGAGAACCGCTGGGGGCGACCGAGCAGCAGACGGCGTCGCGACGCCGAGTGCCGGGCGGCGGCGCATCCTCAACGCACACAGTCCGCAATCGGACCAGCACACTGCAGATGTCCACCGCGCTTCGCACCGGGCTCGGCAGAACCCACTTTGGCCGCCTGGCGCCGCGCGCAGGGTGCGCCGGCGCATAGCTGGGACGCCAGCCGGGCCCGTCGGCCGGCGCTCCTGCCACTGGGCGCCCCCCACCAGCCGGCTGTAGTGCGTGCGCTCACGCAGCGCGCGGCCAGCACGCCGGGCGGCCCCCCCTCACCGGCCGGGGACTGTCCCGCCAAGCCACAGCCTCGTATCGCTTCATACCCACATGGCCAACTCAGGTTCGGGGGCATGGCGGGTACCGCCGAAACAACCGGTTCATAGATGTACCGATCGTCGCTATCACCGATGCACCTGCAGCGCGAACAACCGCTCAACAACTGATTTCCAGTTCATTTGCGGATCTTTGGCAGCAAACGTATACGTCAATCTACATTTGCGAAATCTACGATTCTGGCATGCCTGCATGTTATGTGTCACGACACGCTACATCAGCCCACATACACACTGCGGCATGTACACGAGAGAACACGTGGAAGATGGTCCGCGCACGTGTGCAATGTCCCTTGCGCGGTCGACTGTCAACCGGCCTCTGTAGCATGTCGCAGATGTGGAACGCGGTCCACCGTGCTATCATGTTGTGTGGGGCAATACGATTAAATAGGAAAACCCTCGTCGCTACATCAACAGACGGCTCACGCTGATTCCCGGCAGAGGGAGGAGGGGGGGGGGGGGGGGGGCCAACATGCAATACTTTCGTCCGTACCTACCTACCACATGTCTGTACGGCGTACAACAGTGCAATCTCGCTGTAATGGGGAGACGAGACAAGTAGCATCGTGCACAACATATGGCCCTTATGATTCGCCATTGTAGGGCGCAGCCGGTGTACGGTCAAGCATGTGCCACATTATGTCACTCAGTACGTAACGACGGATGATCAGTGTGGGTTACGCGTACATCAGCGGACAGTCCACACAGGCCGTACCACAACGTACACTGACTGCATCGACAACCGAATGCAACTGAACAGCTGCAAGGCTCATTTCACAAACAAACGCCTGACCGACCAGCTTGGAAGGGCAGGAGGGGAGGGCGATATTCGTTCTGTAGCGGTACACCCTTCCAGTGGTTAGCGGGACTGTGTAGAAAGTACGCAACACTCGAAAGACCTTTATGTGAGGGTACGCACCATGGCATCAAGAAATACACATGACACCAGAGGATCCAAGCAGTGAACTATGTTCAGAGGGTTGCTGTTAGGCAAAGCTACATTCCTGTGACGTTACATGTGACAGTTAAGGTGCAGTGTAAGTTAGGTTAAGGTGCAGCGTAAGTTAGGTTAAGGTGCAGCGTAAGTTAGGTTAAGGTGCAGCGTAAGTTAGGTTAAGGTGCAGCGTAAGTTAGGTTAAGGTGCAGCGTAAGTTAGGTTAAGGTGCAGCGTAACTTGGGTTAAGGTGCAGCGTAACTTGGGTTAAGGTGCAGCGTAACTTGGGTTAAGGTGCAGCGTAACTTGGGTTAAGGTGCAGCGTAACTTGGGTTAAGGTGCAGCGTAACTTGGGTTAAGGTGCAGCGTAACTTGGGTTAAGGTGCAGCGTAACTTGGGTTAAGGTGCAGCGTAACTTGGGTTAAGGTGCAGCGTAACTTGGGTTAAGGTGCAGCGTAACTTGGGTTAAGGTGCAGCGTAACTTGGGTTAAGGTGCAGCGTAACTTGGGTTAAGGTGCAGCGTAACTTGGGTTAAGGTGCAGCGTAACTTGGGTTAAGGTGCAGCGTAACTTGGGTTAAGGTGCAGCGTAACTTGGGTTAAGGTGCAGCGTAACTTGGGTTAAGGTGCAGCGTAACTTAGGTTAAGGTGCCAACGTGGGTTAGGTTAAGGGGCCAACGTGGGTTAGGTTAAGGGCCAACGTGGGTTAGGTTAAGGGGCCAACGTGGGTTAGGTTAAGGGCCAACGTGGGTTAGGTTAAGGGCCAACGTGGGTTAGGTTAAGGGCCAACGTGGGTTAGGTTAAGGGCCAACGTGGGTTAGGTTAAGGGCCAACGTGGGTTAGGTTAAGGGCCAACGTGGGTTAGGTTAAGGGCCAACGTGGGTTAGGTTAAGGGCCAACGTGGGTTAGGTTAAGGGCCAACGTGGGTTAGGTTAA
>NW_026062461.1:20000-22500 GCF_023897955.1 Schistocerca gregaria
CGTACCTACCTACCACATGTCTGTACGGCGTACAACAGTGCAATCTCGCTGTAATGGGGAGACGAGACAAGTAGCATCGTGCACAACATATGGCCCTTATGATTCGCCATTGTAGGGCGCAGCCGGTGTACGGTCAAGCATGTGCCACATTATGTCACTCAGTACGTAACGACGGATGATCAGTGTGGGTTACGCGTACATCAGCGGACAGTCCACACAGGCCGTACCACAACGTACACTGACTGCATCGACAACCGAATGCAACTGAACAGCTGCAAGGCTCATTTCACAAACAAACGCCTGACCGACCAGCTTGGAAGGGCAGGAGGGGAGGGCGATATTCGTTCTGTAGCGGTACACCCTTCCAGTGGTTAGCGGGACTGTGTAGAAAGTACGCAACACTCGAAAGACCTTTATGTGAGGGTACGCACCATGGCATCAAGAAATACACATGACACCAGAGGATCCAAGCAGTGAACTATGTTCAGAGGGTTGCTGTTAGGCAAAGCTACATTCCTGTGACGTTACATGTGACAGTTAAGGTGCAGTGTAAGTTAGGTTAAGGTGCAGCGTAAGTTAGGTTAAGGTGCAGCGTAAGTTAGGTTAAGGTGCAGCGTAAGTTAGGTTAAGGTGCAGCGTAAGTTAGGTTAAGGTGCAGCGTAAGTTAGGTTAAGGTGCAGCGTAAGTTAGGTTAAGGTGCAGCGTAACTTGGGTTAAGGTGCAGCGTAACTTGGGTTAAGGTGCAGCGTAACTTGGGTTAAGGTGCAGCGTAACTTGGGTTAAGGTGCAGCGTAACTTGGGTTAAGGTGCAGCGTAACTTGGGTTAAGGTGCAGCGTAACTTGGGTTAAGGTGCAGCGTAACTTGGGTTAAGGTGCAGCGTAACTTGGGTTAAGGTGCAGCGTAACTTGGGTTAAGGTGCAGCGTAACTTGGGTTAAGGTGCAGCGTAACTTGGGTTAAGGTGCAGCGTAACTTGGGTTAAGGTGCAGCGTAACTTGGGTTAAGGTGCAGCGTAACTTGGGTTAAGGTGCAGCGTAACTTGGGTTAAGGTGCAGCGTAACTTGGGTTAAGGTGCAGCGTAACTTGGGTTAAGGTGCAGCGTAACTTGGGTTAAGGTGCAGCGTAACTTAGGTTAAGGTGCCAACGTGGGTTAGGTTAAGGGGCCAACGTGGGTTAGGTTAAGGGCCAACGTGGGTTAGGTTAAGGGGCCAACGTGGGTTAGGTTAAGGGCCAACGTGGGTTAGGTTAAGGGCCAACGTGGGTTAGGTTAAGGGCCAACGTGGGTTAGGTTAAGGGCCAACGTGGGTTAGGTTAAGGGCCAACGTGGGTTAGGTTAAGGGCCAACGTGGGTTAGGTTAAGGGCCAACGTGGGTTAGGTTAAGGGCCAACGTGGGTTAGGTTAAGGGCCAACGTGGGTTAGGTTAAGGGCCAACGTGGGTTAGGTTAAGGGCCAACGTGGGTTAGGTTAAGGGCCAACGTGGGTTAGGTTAAGGGCCAACGTGGGTTAGGTTAAGGGCCAACGTGGGTTAGGTTAAGGGCCAACGTGGGTTAGGTTAAGGGCCAACGTGGGTTAGGTTGCCAGAGATGTGTCAAATCAGGATGTACGTTTGGCTGGTGTCAGGTGGTGGGTTGGTTCGATGCCTTTATAAGGAGTGTGGCCAAAGGGTATTTTATTACTTGTACCTTTTGTGTTGTGGCGTGGCGTTGCGTCCTGTGTTGATACTGGGTGGACCACTGTGGGTGTTGCTGGCTGATTTGAGCTGCGTTGTTTGCGGGTGGTGTGAGACATTCTGTCTTATTAGTGGACGTGACGTTCCTCTTGTCGTTCTTTGGATAGTGTCCTGTGGCAGCGAGGATAAAATGGATGTTGTTGAACGATAGTGCTTTGGTGCTTTCGCTTTGTTACACACAGAGTGGACTGTGAGATAGGGTGACTGGGTCGAGTGCGGTTCACACTGTCCTCCCCAGTTTACAGTATGTATCATCTATGTATGTGGTCCTGCATCATTTACTAAGCAGGGACGTCAGACGACTGAAATATTAGTTATGTACTGATGTAAAGCAGAATGCTTACCTTCCACCAGTGGGCGAGTATCGACTCTGCCCCAGCGTTGCCACCGCAGGAAGCGGTGTCGGAAACACTACCCGCACACCGTCACCACTGTGCGGGGGGACGGACCCTCTATATCCTCAGCGGCGCACTCTTTGCCACCGGGCGTCACGTCTCGCGGCCCGCCGTCCAGAGCATGTATTGGGACAGCGGGACTTTGGCTTTTGGGAGATAACTCTTCATGAAGTGGAAGATATAGGGGTGGACTGCAATGTACGATTGCGGGAAAAGTCCGCCGTACATCCGCTCGAGTTGCGAGTCGGGCGGTGGGGGTGGCGCATTCACAGGTGCGGCTGGAGTGACCGTCGGTCCACCACTTTTGACTCGATTTGCGTCACCTGCCGTGAAGAGGGGGTGCAGCAGGCGTTTTACTCTGGGTCGTCAAGCGGGC
>NW_026062461.1:30000-33805 GCF_023897955.1 Schistocerca gregaria
AAGGAACCATAACTGATTTAATGAGCCATTCGCGGTTTCACCTTAATGCGGCTTGTACTGAGACATGCATGGCTTAATCTTTGAGACAAGCATATGACTACTGGCAGGATCAACCAGGGAGCTGCGTCAACGAGAGCTGAGCAGCCGGCCGCCCGGGAGTGTGTCCCGAGGGCCCGCGCGAACACGCAAGCGTCCGCTCAATTATTCTGCAAACAGGAGGAGGCTGAGCTCCCCTGCACGATACACCTCGAAACCCTCTCAGGTCCCGGCGGCGCGCAGCGCCGTCCTAAGTACTTGGTCGGGTTCGAGAGAGGCGCAATCGCCCGGAGATGGGCGAGTAGACGCTTTCAGTGCGAACACCCGTGCTCCCAACTGAGCTTGCCGCTGCCGACAGAGGCCCGGGAGCGTGCTGTCGTGGCATTGCCGGCGGGAAACAACACGCGCCACCTACGGTGACCGGCAGCTCCAACGCCAGCGCCACAGAAGGGCAAAGCCCCACTTGGGTGCAGAAGCGAACTCTCCCAGCACAGCGCACGCGCCAACACGTCCGCAGAGCTGCGATACAAACCACCTGCGAGAACCGCTGGGGGCGACCGAGCAGCAGACGGCGTCGCGACGCCGAGTGCCGGGCGGCGGCGCATCCTCAACGCACACAGTCCGCAATCGGACCAGCACACTGCAGATGTCCACCGCGCTTCGCACCGGGCTCGGCAGAACCCACTTTGGCCGCCTGGCGCCGCGCGCAGGGTGCGCCGGCGCATAGCTGGGACGCCAGCCGGGCCCGTCGGCCGGCGCTCCTGCCACTGGGCGCCCCCCACCAGCCGGCTGTAGTGCGTGCGCTCACGCAGCGCGCGGCCAGCACGCCGGGCGGCCCCCCCTCACCGGCCGGGGACTGTCCCGCCAAGCCACAGCCTCGTATCGCTTCATACCCACATGGCCAACTCAGGTTCGGGGGCATGGCGGGTACCGCCGAAACAACCGGTTCATAGATGTACCGATCGTCGCTATCACCGATGCACCTGCAGCGCGAACAACCGCTCAACAACTGATTTCCAGTTCATTTGCGGATCTTTGGCAGCAAACGTATACGTCAATCTACATTTGCGAAATCTACGATTCTGGCATGCCTGCATGTTATGTGTCACGACACGCTACATCAGCCCACATACACACTGCGGCATGTACACGAGAGAACACGTGGAAGATGGTCCGCGCACGTGTGCAATGTCCCTTGCGCGGTCGACTGTCAACCGGCCTCTGTAGCATGTCGCAGATGTGGAACGCGGTCCACCGTGCTATCATGTTGTGTGGGGCAATACGATTAAATAGGAAAACCCTCGTCGCTACATCAACAGACGGCTCACGCTGATTCCCGGCAGAGGGAGGAGGGGGGGGGGGGGGGGGGCCAACATGCAATACTTTCGTCCGTACCTACCTACCACATGTCTGTACGGCGTACAACAGTGCAATCTCGCTGTAATGGGGAGACGAGACAAGTAGCATCGTGCACAACATATGGCCCTTATGATTCGCCATTGTAGGGCGCAGCCGGTGTACGGTCAAGCATGTGCCACATTATGTCACTCAGTACGTAACGACGGATGATCAGTGTGGGTTACGCGTACATCAGCGGACAGTCCACACAGGCCGTACCACAACGTACACTGACTGCATCGACAACCGAATGCAACTGAACAGCTGCAAGGCTCATTTCACAAACAAACGCCTGACCGACCAGCTTGGAAGGGCAGGAGGGGAGGGCGATATTCGTTCTGTAGCGGTACACCCTTCCAGTGGTTAGCGGGACTGTGTAGAAAGTACGCAACACTCGAAAGACCTTTATGTGAGGGTACGCACCATGGCATCAAGAAATACACATGACACCAGAGGATCCAAGCAGTGAACTATGTTCAGAGGGTTGCTGTTAGGCAAAGCTACATTCCTGTGACGTTACATGTGACAGTTAAGGTGCAGTGTAAGTTAGGTTAAGGTGCAGCGTAAGTTAGGTTAAGGTGCAGCGTAAGTTAGGTTAAGGTGCAGCGTAAGTTAGGTTAAGGTGCAGCGTAAGTTAGGTTAAGGTGCAGCGTAACTTGGGTTAAGGTGCAGCGTAACTTGGGTTAAGGTGCAGCGTAACTTGGGTTAAGGTGCAGCGTAACTTGGGTTAAGGTGCAGCGTAACTTGGGTTAAGGTGCAGCGTAACTTGGGTTAAGGTGCAGCGTAACTTGGGTTAAGGTGCAGCGTAACTTGGGTTAAGGTGCAGCGTAACTTGGGTTAAGGTGCAGCGTAACTTGGGTTAAGGTGCAGCGTAACTTGGGTTAAGGTGCAGCGTAACTTGGGTTAAGGTGCAGCGTAACTTGGGTTAAGGTGCAGCGTAACTTGGGTTAAGGTGCAGCGTAACTTGGGTTAAGGTGCAGCGTAACTTGGGTTAAGGTGCAGCGTAACTTGGGTTAAGGTGCAGCGTAACTTGGGTTAAGGTGCAGCGTAACTTGGGTTAAGGTGCAGCGTAACTTGGGTTAAGGTGCAGCGTAACTTGGGTTAAGGTGCAGCGTAACTTAGGTTAAGGTGCCAACGTGGGTTAGGTTAAGGGGCCAACGTGGGTTAGGTTAAGGGCCAACGTGGGTTAGGTTAAGGGGCCAACGTGGGTTAGGTTAAGGGCCAACGTGGGTTAGGTTAAGGGCCAACGTGGGTTAGGTTAAGGGCCAACGTGGGTTAGGTTAAGGGCCAACGTGGGTTAGGTTAAGGGCCAACGTGGGTTAGGTTAAGGGCCAACGTGGGTTAGGTTAAGGGCCAACGTGGGTTAGGTTAAGGGCCAACGTGGGTTAGGTTAAGGGCCAACGTGGGTTAGGTTAAGGGCCAACGTGGGTTAGGTTAAGGGCCAACGTGGGTTAGGTTAAGGGCCAACGTGGGTTAGGTTAAGGGCCAACGTGGGTTAGGTTAAGGGCCAACGTGGGTTAGGTTAAGGGCCAACGTGGGTTAGGTTAAGGGCCAACGTGGGTTAGGTTAAGGGCCAACGTGGGTTAGGTTAAGGGCCAACGTGGGTTAGGTTAAGGGCCAACGTGGGTTAGGTTGCCAGAGATGTGTCAAATCAGGATGTACGTTTGGCTGGTGTCAGGTGGTGGGTTGGTTCGATGCCTTTATAAGGAGTGTGGCCAAAGGGTATTTTATTACTTGTACCTTTTGTGTTGTGGCGTGGCGTTGCGTCCTGTGTTGATACTGGGTGGACCACTGTGGGTGTTGCTGGCTGATTTGAGCTGCGTTGTTTGCGGGTGGTGTGAGACATTCTGTCTTATTAGTGGACGTGACGTTCCTCTTGTCGTTCTTTGGATAGTGTCCTGTGGCAGCGAGGATAAAATGGATGTTGTTGAACGATAGTGCTTTGGTGCTTTCGCTTTGTTACACACAGAGTGGACTGTGAGATAGGGTGACTGGGTCGAGTGCGGTTCACACTGTCCTCCCCAGTTTACAGTATGTATCATCTATGTATGTGGTCCTGCATCATTTACTAAGCAGGGACGTCAGACGACTGAAATATTAGTTATGTACTGATGTAAAGCAGAATGCTTACCTTCCACCAGTGGGCGAGTATCGACTCTGCCCCAGCGTTGCCACCGCAGGAAGCGGTGTCGGAAACACTACCCGCACACCGTCACCACTGTGCGGGGGGACGGACCCTCTATATCCTCAGCGGCGCACTCTTTGCCACCGGGCGTCACGTCTCGCGGCCCGCCGTCCAGAGCATGTATTGGGACAGCGGGACTTTGGCTTTTGGGAGATAACTCTTCATGAAGTGGAAGATATAGGGGTG
>NW_026062462.1:2500-5000 GCF_023897955.1 Schistocerca gregaria
CGCAGCGCCGTCCTAAGTACTTGGTCGGGTTCGAGAGAGGCGCAATCGCCCGGAGATGGGCGAGTAGACGCTTTCAGTGCGAACACCCGTGCTCCCAACTGAGCTTGCCGCTGCCGACAGAGGCCCGGGAGCGTGCTGTCGTGGCATTGCCGGCGGGAAACAACACGCGCCACCTACGGTGACCGGCAGCTCCAACGCCAGCGCCACAGAAGGGCAAAGCCCCACTTGGGTGCAGAAGCGAACTCTCCCAGCACAGCGCACGCGCCAACACGTCCGCAGAGCTGCGATACAAACCACCTGCGAGAACCGCTGGGGGCGACCGAGCAGCAGACGGCGTCGCGACGCCGAGTGCCGGGCGGCGGCGCATCCTCAACGCACACAGTCCGCAATCGGACCAGCACACTGCAGATGTCCACCGCGCTTCGCACCGGGCTCGGCAGAACCCACTTTGGCCGCCTGGCGCCGCGCGCAGGGTGCGCCGGCGCATAGCTGGGACGCCAGCCGGGCCCGTCGGCCGGCGCTCCTGCCACTGGGCGCCCCCCACCAGCCGGCTGTAGTGCGTGCGCTCACGCAGCGCGCGGCCAGCACGCCGGGCGGCCCCCCCTCACCGGCCGGGGACTGTCCCGCCAAGCCACAGCCTCGTATCGCTTCATACCCACATGGCCAACTCAGGTTCGGGGGCATGGCGGGTACCGCCGAAACAACCGGTTCATAGATGTACCGATCGTCGCTATCACCGATGCACCTGCAGCGCGAACAACCGCTCAACAACTGATTTCCAGTTCATTTGCGGATCTTTGGCAGCAAACGTATACGTCAATCTACATTTGCGAAATCTACGATTCTGGCATGCCTGCATGTTATGTGTCACGACACGCTACATCAGCCCACATACACACTGCGGCATGTACACGAGAGAACACGTGGAAGATGGTCCGCGCACGTGTGCAATGTCCCTTGCGCGGTCGACTGTCAACCGGCCTCTGTAGCATGTCGCAGATGTGGAACGCGGTCCACCGTGCTATCATGTTGTGTGGGGCAATACGATTAAATAGGAAAACCCTCGTCGCTACATCAACAGACGGCTCACGCTGATTCCCGGCAGAGGGAGGAGGGGGGGGGGGGGGGGGGCCAACATGCAATACTTTCGTCCGTACCTACCTACCACATGTCTGTACGGCGTACAACAGTGCAATCTCGCTGTAATGGGGAGACGAGACAAGTAGCATCGTGCACAACATATGGCCCTTATGATTCGCCATTGTAGGGCGCAGCCGGTGTACGGTCAAGCATGTGCCACATTATGTCACTCAGTACGTAACGACGGATGATCAGTGTGGGTTACGCGTACATCAGCGGACAGTCCACACAGGCCGTACCACAACGTACACTGACTGCATCGACAACCGAATGCAACTGAACAGCTGCAAGGCTCATTTCACAAACAAACGCCTGACCGACCAGCTTGGAAGGGCAGGAGGGGAGGGCGATATTCGTTCTGTAGCGGTACACCCTTCCAGTGGTTAGCGGGACTGTGTAGAAAGTACGCAACACTCGAAAGACCTTTATGTGAGGGTACGCACCATGGCATCAAGAAATACACATGACACCAGAGGATCCAAGCAGTGAACTATGTTCAGAGGGTTGCTGTTAGGCAAAGCTACATTCCTGTGACGTTACATGTGACAGTTAAGGTGCAGCGTAAGTTAGGTTAAGGTGCAGCGTAAGTTAGGTTAAGGTGCAGCGTAAGTTAGGTTAAGGTGCAGCGTAAGTTAGGTTAAGGTGCAGCGTAAGTTAGGTTAAGGTGCAGCGTAACTTGGGTTAAGGTGCAGCGTAACTTGGGTTAAGGTGCAGCGTAACTTGGGTTAAGGTGCAGCGTAACTTGGGTTAAGGTGCAGCGTAACTTGGGTTAAGGTGCAGCGTAACTTGGGTTAAGGTGCAGCGTAACTTGGGTTAAGGTGCAGCGTAACTTGGGTTAAGGTGCAGCGTAACTTGGGTTAAGGTGCAGCGTAACTTGGGTTAAGGTGCAGCGTAACTTGGGTTAAGGTGCAGCGTAACTTGGGTTAAGGTGCAGCGTAACTTGGGTTAAGGTGCAGCGTAACTTGGGTTAAGGTGCAGCGTAACTTGGGTTAAGGTGCAGCGTAACTTGGGTTAAGGTGCAGCGTAACTTGGGTTAAGGTGCAGCGTAACTTGGGTTAAGGTGCAGCGTAACTTGGGTTAAGGTGCAGCGTAACTTGGGTTAAGGTGCAGCGTAACTTGGGTTAAGGTGCAGCGTAACTTGGGTTAAGGTGCAGCGTAACTTGGGTTAAGGTGCAGCGTAACTTGGGTTAAGGTGCAGCGTAACTTAGGTTAAGGTGCAGCGTAACTTAGGTTAAGGTGCCAACGTGGGTTAGGTTAAGGGCCAACGTGGGTTAGGTTAAGGGCCAACGTGGGTTAGGTTAAGGGCCAACGTGGGTTAGGTTAAGGGCCAACGTGGGTTAGGTTAAGGGCCAACGTGGGT
>NW_026062462.1:12500-15000 GCF_023897955.1 Schistocerca gregaria
TAGTTAGCAGGCTAGAGTCTCGTTCGTTATCGGAATTAACCAGACAAATCGCTCCACCAACTAAGAACGGCCATGCACCACCACCCACCGAATCAAGAAAGAGCTATCAATCTGTCAATCCTTCCGGTGTCCGGGCCTGGTGAGGTTTCCCGTGTTGAGTCAAATTAAGCCGCAGGCTCCACTCCTGGTGGTGCCCTTCCGTCAATTCCTTTAAGTTTCAGCTTTGCAACCATACTTCCCCCGGAACCCAAAAGCTTTGGTTTCCCGGAGGCTGCCCGCCGAGTCATCGGAGGAACTGCGGCGGATCGCTGGCTGGCATCGTTTATGGTTAGAACTAGGGCGGTATCTGATCGCCTTCGAACCTCTAACTTTCGTTCTTGATTAATGAAAACATACTTGGCAAATGCTTTCGCTTCTGTTCGTCTTGCGACGATCCAAGAATTTCACCTCTAACGTCGCAATACGAATGCCCCCGCCTGTCCCTATTAATCATTACCTCGGGTTCCGAAAACCAACAAAATAGAACCGAGGTCCTATTCCATCCTGCACCGCCGGCCAGCACGAGGCCAACCAACGGCGAGAGCAGACCACGCCCGCGCTAAACGCCCGCACTTACCGGCACCCCTACGGCACTCACCTCGCCCAGGCCCGGCACGTTAGCGCTGACCCACTTCCCGACCAAGCCCGACACGCCCCGATCCTCAGAGCCAATCCTTATCCCGAAGTTACGGATCCAATTTGCCGACTTCCCTTACCTACATTATTCTATCGACTAGAGGCTCTTCACCTTGGAGACCTGCTGCGGATATGGGTACGAACCGGCGCGACACCTCCACGTGGCCCTCTCCCGGATTTTCAAGGTCCGAGGGGAAGATCGGGACACCGCCGCAACTGCGGTGCTCTTCGCGTTCCAAACCCTATCTCCCTGCTAGAGGATTCCAGGGAACTCGAACGCTCATGCAGAAAAGAAAACTCTTCCCCGATCTCCCGACGGCGTCTCCGGGTCCTTTTGGGTTACCCCGACGAGCATCTCTAAAAGAGGGGCCCGACTTGTATCGGTTCCGCTGCCGGGTTCCGGAATAGGAACCGGATTCCCTTTCGCCCAACGGGGGCCAGCACAAAGTGCATCATGCTATGACGGCCCCCATCAACATCGGATTTCTCCTAGGGCTTAGGATCGACTGACTCGTGTGCAACGGCTGTTCACACGAAACCCTTCTCCGCGTCAGCCCTCCAGGGCCTCGCTGGAGTATTTGCTACTACCACCAAGATCTGCACCGACGGCGGCTCCAGGCAGGCTCACGCCCAGACCCTTCTGCGCCCACCGCCGCGACCCTCCTACTCGTCAGGGCTTCGCGGCCGGCCGCGAGGACCGGCCATGACTGCCAGACTGACGGCCGAGTATAGGCACGACGCTTCAGCGCCATCCATTTTCAGGGCTAGTTGCTTCGGCAGGTGAGTTGTTACACACTCCTTAGCGGATTCCGACTTCCATGGCCACCGTCCTGCTGTCTTAAGCAACCAACGCCTTTCATGGTTTCCCATGAGCGTCGATTCGGGCGCCTTAACTCGGCGTTTGGTTCATCCCACAGCGCCAGTTCTGCTTACCAAAAGTGGCCCACTTGGCACTCCGATCCGAGTCGTTTGCTCGCGGCTTCAGCATATCAAGCAAGCCGGAGATCTCACCCATTTAAAGTTTGAGAATAGGTTGAGGTCGTTTCGGCCCCAAGGCCTCTAATCATTCGCTTTACCGGATGAGACTCGTACGAGCACCAGCTATCCTGAGGGAAACTTCGGAGGGAACCAGCTACTAGATGGTTCGATTAGTCTTTCGCCCCTATACCCAGCTCCGACGATCGATTTGCACGTCAGAATCGCTACGGACCTCCATCAGGGTTTCCCCTGACTTCGTCCTGGCCAGGCATAGTTCACCATCTTTCGGGTCCCAACGTGTACGCTCTAGGTGCGCCTCACCTCGCAATGAGGACGAGACGCCCCGGGAGTGCGGAGGCCGCCGCCCCGTGAAGGGCGGGGAAGCCCCATCCTCCCTCGGCCCGCGCAAGGCGAGACCTTCACTTTCATTACGCCTTTAGGTTTCGTACAGCCCAATGACTCGCGCACATGTTAGACTCCTTGGTCCGTGTTTCAAGACGGGTCGTGAAATTGTCCAAAGCTGAAGCGCCGCTGACGGGAGCGATTATTCCGCCCGAGAGCATCCCGAGCCAACAGCGGCGCGGGTCCGGGGCCGGGCCAGGTAGGTCCGTCATCCGGGAAGAACCGCGCGCGCTTGCCGGGAGCCCGAGCGCCCAAAGGGGCGAATCGACTCCTCCAGATATACCGCCGAGCAGCCAGCCAGGACACCGGGGCTCTGCCCAACAGACGCGAACCGAGGCCCGCGGAAGGACAGGCTGCGCACCCGGGCCGTAGGCCGGCACCCAGCGGGTCGCGACGTCCTACTAGGGGAGAAGTGCGGCCCACCGCACACCGGAACGGCCCCACC
>NW_026062462.1:17500-20000 GCF_023897955.1 Schistocerca gregaria
TGGGACACAAATCCAACTACGAGCTTTTTAACCGCAACAACTTTAATATACGCTATTGGAGCTGGAATTACCGCGGCTGCTGGCACCAGACTTGCCCTCCAATAGATACTCGTTAAAGGATTTAAAGTGTACTCATTCCGATTACGGGGCCTCGGATGAGTCCCGTATCGTTATTTTTCGTCACTACCTCCCCGTGCCGGGAGTGGGTAATTTGCGCGCCTGCTGCCTTCCTTGGATGTGGTAGCCGTTTCTCAGGCTCCCTCTCCGGAATCGAACCCTGATTCCCCGTTACCCGTTACAACCATGGTAGGCGCAGAACCTACCATCGACAGTTGATAAGGCAGACATTTGAAAGATGCGTCGCCGGTACGAGGACCGTGCGATCAGCCCAAAGTTATTCAGAGTCACCAAGGCAAACGGACCAGACGAGCCAATCCGATTGGTTTTGATCTAATAAAAGCGTCCCTTCCATCTCTGGTCGGGACTCTGTTTGCATGTATTAGCTCTAGAATTACCACAGTTATCCAAGTAACGTGGGTACGATCTAAGGAACCATAACTGATTTAATGAGCCATTCGCGGTTTCACCTTAATGCGGCTTGTACTGAGACATGCATGGCTTAATCTTTGAGACAAGCATATGACTACTGGCAGGATCAACCAGGGAGCTGCGTCAACGAGAGCTGAGCAGCCGGCCGCCCGGGAGTGTGTCCCGAGGGCCCGCGCGAACACGCAAGCGTCCGCTCAATTATTCTGCAAACAGGAGGAGGCTGAGCTCCCCTGCACGATACACCTCGAAACCCTCTCAGGTCCCGGCGGCGCGCAGCGCCGTCCTAAGTACTTGGTCGGGTTCGAGAGAGGCGCAATCGCCCGGAGATGGGCGAGTAGACGCTTTCAGTGCGAACACCCGTGCTCCCAACTGAGCTTGCCGCTGCCGACAGAGGCCCGGGAGCGTGCTGTCGTGGCATTGCCGGCGGGAAACAACACGCGCCACCTACGGTGACCGGCAGCTCCAACGCCAGCGCCACAGAAGGGCAAAGCCCCACTTGGGTGCAGAAGCGAACTCTCCCAGCACAGCGCACGCGCCAACACGTCCGCAGAGCTGCGATACAAACCACCTGCGAGAACCGCTGGGGGCGACCGAGCAGCAGACGGCGTCGCGACGCCGAGTGCCGGGCGGCGGCGCATCCTCAACGCACACAGTCCGCAATCGGACCAGCACACTGCAGATGTCCACCGCGCTTCGCACCGGGCTCGGCAGAACCCACTTTGGCCGCCTGGCGCCGCGCGCAGGGTGCGCCGGCGCATAGCTGGGACGCCAGCCGGGCCCGTCGGCCGGCGCTCCTGCCACTGGGCGCCCCCCACCAGCCGGCTGTAGTGCGTGCGCTCACGCAGCGCGCGGCCAGCACGCCGGGCGGCCCCCCCTCACCGGCCGGGGACTGTCCCGCCAAGCCACAGCCTCGTATCGCTTCATACCCACATGGCCAACTCAGGTTCGGGGGCATGGCGGGTACCGCCGAAACAACCGGTTCATAGATGTACCGATCGTCGCTATCACCGATGCACCTGCAGCGCGAACAACCGCTCAACAACTGATTTCCAGTTCATTTGCGGATCTTTGGCAGCAAACGTATACGTCAATCTACATTTGCGAAATCTACGATTCTGGCATGCCTGCATGTTATGTGTCACGACACGCTACATCAGCCCACATACACACTGCGGCATGTACACGAGAGAACACGTGGAAGATGGTCCGCGCACGTGTGCAATGTCCCTTGCGCGGTCGACTGTCAACCGGCCTCTGTAGCATGTCGCAGATGTGGAACGCGGTCCACCGTGCTATCATGTTGTGTGGGGCAATACGATTAAATAGGAAAACCCTCGTCGCTACATCAACAGACGGCTCACGCTGATTCCCGGCAGAGGGAGGAGGGGGGGGGGGGGGGGGCCAACATGCAATACTTTCGTCCGTACCTACCTACCACATGTCTGTACGGCGTACAACAGTGCAATCTCGCTGTAATGGGGAGACGAGACAAGTAGCATCGTGCACAACATATGGCCCTTATGATTCGCCATTGTAGGGCGCAGCCGGTGTACGGTCAAGCATGTGCCACATTATGTCACTCAGTACGTAACGACGGATGATCAGTGTGGGTTACGCGTACATCAGCGGACAGTCCACACAGGCCGTACCACAACGTACACTGACTGCATCGACAACCGAATGCAACTGAACAGCTGCAAGGCTCATTTCACAAACAAACGCCTGACCGACCAGCTTGGAAGGGCAGGAGGGGAGGGCGATATTCGTTCTGTAGCGGTACACCCTTCCAGTGGTTAGCGGGACTGTGTAGAAAGTACGCAACACTCGAAAGACCTTTATGTGAGGGTACGCACCATGGCATCAAGAAATACACATGACACCAGAGGATCCAAGCAGTGAACTATGTTCAGAGGGTTGCTGTTAGGCAAAGCTACATTCCTGTGACGTTACA